>NC_068371.1:22883911-23181411 GCF_023724105.1 Carassius gibelio
ACACAGGTATTTTTCTAGTTTTAGTTATAGTAAAGGTTTTTTTTTTTTTAATTTATTTTTTTTTATTTTTTACTTTTTCAAAGAAGCTCAGATACAAAAGTATATTGGAAATATGTAACGAGTATTAAAAGAAATACAACAACAAAATCAGTCAGTTTCCCAATAAGCAATATTTTTCTACATACAGCTTCTCCAGTGGCTGCGGCAGTCTCTGGTTCTCAGATAGAGGGCTGACTACAGGGGTCTCTCCAGTCTCCTCACCAGACAGGACATCAAAGACAATATTCTAAGATGATATGAAGTAAAACAAAATACAGAATACATTCACATTCACTTCCCATTTATGCATTAAATTATCAATACAAAATCAGGATTTGAAGTGGGGGGAGGGGACTAATATTTGGAGGGCAAGATATGAAATAAATTTGAGCTTGTTAACTTTGCTTCAGCTGAAGGTAACTTGGAAGTGTTTTGTTGTTGTTATTTAATGCATGTGTCCATTTATTCATAAAAATGATTTGGAAGCAATGGAATGTGTATACTGGATCAAACAAAATCTGCACTTGAGAACAGGAAATGCATTGAATGAATGGACAGCAAACTGACAACAGTTTTATCCCTTACTTAAATCAAAAGGTTCTGGCTCAATTTAAATGTATGCAAGTTTTAACTTCTAAAACATAAAAATACCATAATGTGTTTGCAGATATTTAAGAAACATGCTCTTCATCTCTCTGTGGTGTGCTTCAGTGCTGCTCTTTTGGCTTTGTGCTGGAGTCTTATGTGTCTGTGGAGAAACCAAATGCTGTACTGACTACAAACCAAGAGAAAGTTTAGAGATTACTGGTAGTTTAAAAAAAAATAGGTCCATTAAATTAGATAGTCATGCTAATGATTATTTGCAATAACTTTGGTAAGTGATTCCCAGGGATGAATAAACTGATCAAATGTATATTCCTTGAAAACAACCTAGGTCACTTTTGATAAAAGTGTATGCAAAATGCATAAATATATTCAGTCAATTGGGCCATGCACAGTAGCATATCCGCAAAATGAAAACCAGATATCTGATATGAGTGCAGTCTTATTATAGTCTTCATTCTTGTCAATCCTTTTTAACTGTTAGCTGTCTTTGACTGTAGAACTCCACCCAGCATACATGTATAAACTGCAAAATGTTCTTCATGGAATCCCTAAAAGATGACTCATTGGCAGCTTGTGGGTCATATGAAGGTCATATAAGGTGCCAGGGTTGGTCTCACTCAATAAGTGGACAATTTTTGCATGGTGGCCATATGTGATATGGGATTAGTTACTAAACAGTACACAAATACATAACATCGAGAATAACTGGTATACTTAATACAAGTTTTTATGAAATGTATTGCTGAAATGCTGGCAGGTGTGTGTAGACAGCACATACTGTGAGGTGGTACACAAATGGTAAATGCTTTCTGATATCTTTTACTGCCCAGTCATTGAAGAAATTGTAATTGAAAAACACCCTGGTCTCCTCCTGAACTTGACAAGCCATGACATAGTATCTCTATGAATAGAGAGTTCTAAAGAACATCATTTATTTGAAACCTTTTAAAATAGTATAAATGTCTTTACTGTCGCTTTTGATCAATTTAATACCTGCTTACTGAATAAAAGTATTTAATGCTTTCAAATGAAATCTTGCTGAAACTTTTGAATGGTAATGTGTGTTGTTCTTGCTTTTATTAAAAAATACAAATGTGACAAAACGGCATTTGAGGCTAATTGAAATTCCACCATCTTTGAGCACATTCAAATTTAGACTGAACTGAAAATATTTTAATGTAATATCAGCTAAATATAACCGTGTGATTCACCATTAAAGCTGCCGTGCTGTGCGGATTGTTCCAGTATTTGGATGTGGGTATTCGGGGCTGGGTATTCTCTTTATTATTGCTTTTGAGCATTTTCAATATTTATTTAAATTGAATATGCATGTTTGATTCCCTAGTCCTTTCACATAAACATTTGCCAAATAGAAAGCCTTTAAACTTTAAAATCTGCACACAGTGTTCCGCTGTGGCTTTAATAGGTAATGTTTGTGTCGGTAAAACTGACAATATTGTGTCAAAAATAATAATTAAGTTCTTATTTAGTTAACTGTTTTTTAAAATGTAATGCCACATTTTTCACTCTTGCTATATGGGACAAAAACAGCACATGTCTGATATTGCACTCATTGTTTGTGTGATATTGCTTAAATATATCATATGATATAAACATGAGACAAAATCTCATGCATGCAAGAACACACACTTGCTGTACTGTGAAAGGGTCCAGCAGTGGAGTTTAGTGAAGGTGACCTACAGCTCAGGACATTGCAGCCAGATGAGATGAGCCTTGTCTCTACTGTACAACACATCTTCACCACAACTATATCAAAAACGTCCTCCAGGGCCTATCTAGATGAATGCATTAAAATCAATGAAGCAATAAAAGTCAAAGACAATTCAAGATATGATATTAAGATTAATATTGCACTGGGATTGAAAGCTATATATGCGGGACAAAATATCACAATTCTGAAATTCGTATTTTTAAACATACAGAAGGAACCTAATCATTCTTAATTTCCCTCACATCTGAAGTTCGTCAGAAACACATTAACGTTATTTCATAATGATCAGTGGAACTCTCTCACCATACTGAAATCATTGCCACTAACTTCCTCTGTGTTACACTAAACACTAAAAATCCCACAGGCATCTGCGGTGGCCAGTCACAAAGAACTGAGCTTCTGAGGAAAAGAGACAGACAAAATATCAGAAATGGTAAAAACAGAGTAATGCTTAAATGCATTATATTAATTGTGTAGACAAAATAGAAGATAGTGAATGAACAGCAGCCAATTAACATTAGTTAATTAACTGCATTACTTAAAGGGGAACTGCTCATGAACTGCCTTTTTATTATTTTGCACTGTTGAGGTCCACTTATAATGTGTATAAGATTTTTACATAATAATAATAATAATAATACAAATAATTTAGAAGTGATAGGATATGTTCTGTCCTGTTTGACTCTCATCAGAACGCTCTGTTTGAAGAGGCGTGGCCTCTCTGCGAATCGGTGGGCGGGGCTAATTTTGGCAGACTTAAAAATAAGCTGTTTTTAGACTAACAAGAATGTTTTGAGTTCTGAAAATTACAGGATGTTTTTATAGTACAATGACCTCTTTCTTATATGTCAAAAGATCAATGGAATTTTGATTTCTCAGTGCATGTCCCTTTTAACTTTTTAAAGGTTAATTTCAACATTTATTAGTACATTACTAAATAATAATAAAATGTATTGTTGTTAATATTATTTAATGGAACTGCACTAATCTGAACTAACGATACTTGTATTTGTATTCATTTTTATCAAAAATTAATCAGTATTACAAGTATATTGCTCATGTTAATGCATTAGTAATGAAACCTTATCTAACAGTTTAAAACATGTATATACAATTTTGTCCAATTTTTGATTTGTATTATCGAGATAAGTTTCAAAATGCATTGCACACAAGGTCTCAACGACCCTTCACATTCACCCACCAATGTGCGCTGGTTACCAATATACACAAGCATAGTTGTCTTTCTGACCCCCTTTCATTTGCAGAAAAAGGAAGCAGGTGGCACAATGACACTTGACTGGATGGCCAGTGTATGAACTTGGAAATGAATCAACAGGCTTTATGCAAACACAGTGCTGCTTATACTTGTTGACAGCACATGGAATAAAGAATTTCTTTCAAAATGCTACTTTTATTTAAATAACTCATTTACATTAGCTGAATAGGTCAAAACCCATCACACCATCCTACCTCAATAATTTAAAAGTGTTTGAATATATATATATATATTTTTGTTGTTGTTGTTGTTGTTTTTTTTTTTTTTTTTTACATTTGGACGACAACGTTAGCCTACTGTAAAAAGGGTGAACTTACCTAGAGAAGGACTTTGACTTACCCCACATCTCAGTCTTATTTTTATATCACTCTTCTGAGGGATATCTGTATGGAACAAGTGCTATAGCCCAGGGCTGGACTGGTAATCTGGCATACCGGACAAATTCAAATTCCCGGTAGGCCGACGCCCGTCGGGGCCGGTCGATATAAAATAATATATATATATATTTTTTTTTTTAATTGGCCAACGACCGGCCCATAAAGCAGGGACAGCGACCTATTGGTTCATTTTCCATACTGACACTGGGCTGGCCCAATCATTTCTTAACAGGCTCTACCCCGCCCCCTCTTTTTCTTGTGTCAGATGCAGTCTGTGGATTAGGATGGAGATTGGAGAAACAAACGCGCAAAGGGGTTGTGGAGAAGTTGCGTGCCAAAAAAAAAAAAATGTTGATGCCTCAACAAGTGCAAAAATAACCGACATGTTTAGTGCTGTAGCTTCAGTTTCCAAGGCTACAGTACTTGAAGGCCTTTTTAGAAAAACAGGTGAACCTAGCACGTGGAGGAGAGGTGACTAAAAGTTAGCCATGGCGGCACCCAGGCAGATGAGCAGGTGTCTGATAGTGAAGTCAAAGAGGGACAGAGTGAGCAGGAGAGTGTAATAGAAACGGTAAGCTACATGATTAACAGGGAGGGAGTGTTAATCAGAGCGGGTGCAGGAGGATAGTGTGACGATTTAACGTTACCTAAATTAATGAATATTATAATAATACAACATAGTCGTTGTCGCTATTATTAGTCTGTCAGATTTTCACCTAACGTTACTACACTAGCCACTCAGTTGGCTAAAGTCAAATAACACAGCGTAAGCTATTTTGCATTGTTTTTGTTGCTAGGTTAGCAGAGTTAACTTATTCAATTGCAACTTCGACTGACTACTCTAATGTTAACCCTTTAAAACCCCTAATGACTGTATGGCCCTTCTCTAGAAAAACGATGCCATTTGATTATTTTAATTATTGATCCGTGATCCAGAATGGATCTACTAAGTGTACTTTTAATAACTCTTCCCAATAAATATAATCATCTCTCTCTCTCTCTCTCTCTCTCTCTCTCTGTCCTTATGTGTGGTCAAGCCAAGTTGAGTTAGCAGTGGAGGAGAAGGACCTTTGGTCAACAGGGAGTCAAGTCAGATGGCCAGTCAAGAGTGAGTGAGTACACTTGCACTGGGACACTGGTCCATGGCACTTAGTTTTTAGCTTTGTAGGGGTTTTTGGGAATGTAACGGTAGATATGCATATCTACAGGGACCGCAAGGATGGTGTACTGGTTGGTTATGTCTGACTGATTGTGGTGGGCTGGTCTGAGCAAAAATGCCAGGGCCCTTTTTTTGTCCCAGTCCAGCCCTTTATAGTATAGTATAGCCTAAAGTAAACAGCAGGGTTTCAAATAAATGGCAAGTAAGTCAACAGAACGATAGTCATACTATCTTCAAAGAGTAGCAGGTTCCATGCTAACTGACAAGTTTCCGGTTTACACTGGAAAAAGGAAAACATGTGCGGCGCTGTATTTCGTTGCATTTCAGCATCAGCACAATTGAACAATAATGTTCTTAATTCAGGAGTGGACAATCGATTTATTTTGTGGAAAAAATACATACAATAAATCATCAATCATAATTTCTGTGGTTCATGATTCACCCGCATTCAGTGCTTTTGCCTTGTGTGTGTATTATGGTCAGATATATACATTTATATACAGACTCAGTTAATTTTTTCAAACTATTCCATTCTATTTAAAATGTGTGTGTGTGAGTTGATATCACATAACTTTAAACTCATTCCATGTTATTTTTATTTTATTAATGTCACATTTTGCCACTGTTTTTTTTTTTTTATTATTAATTTAGCCATTTTGCCATTGTAGCTCATTCTCAACAACATGCATGATCAGAAAAATCATCCTATTCTTCCTCATAGTCTTCTGTTTGATTTGGACAGAAGGCAGTCTCTAATTCAGATTGTGAGTAATGCAAAAATTAACAAAAGCATAACTGCTGTACTTCTACAAAAATAGTAAAAATTTCATTTTTAAGTGCAGTATCTTACATTGGCACCATTTGAAAAACTAAAAGAACTCTTAAGCCATTTAGGGACATACTACTCTGCTTCCTTTAAAGATGAACAATTAGTTTAAAAAAAATATTGAATACAGAAAAAAAATACATCCTTAAAATAAAGATCAGTGTCAATACAACTTAAATAATCCAAATAAAAAACTGAAAATAAAACCAAAACACACCTACACTAAGATTTTGTTTTCATTTTATGTTAAACCAGCCTTTCATGTAATCGATGTTTCTCATAGAGCTGTACATGCTCAGTGTGCATATATTCTTTCAATGTGCAGATCCAATGCAGTTCTGATGAAGGGAGCAGGTTGCTGAGAACTTTGGGAGAGAAAAGAGTAAATTATGTTTTCTACAAAGTGAGACTTTTTTTTATCAAATTTTATCAGAAAGCATATAATCCACATAAAATAAAATTGGTCAAAGAAACATAACTTCTCTCAATACTTAATTTAAACCAAACTCAACTCGCATACACCACCCAAAAAAACAACAATGCATTAAATTGACCAAAAGTGACAGTAAAAACAATTATAATTGTCACAAAATATTCTCTCTGTTTATTAATAATCCTGAAAAATAATATCAAAATATCCATTAAAAATATTAAGCAGAACAGCCATTTTCATCGTTGATGATAAGGAATGTTTCTTAAGTATATTTAGCTTATATATAGTGAATTATTTTTGTTAAAGCCATTTTCATAAAATCCTCTTTCTATAATTATATGATAACATAACTTACACTTGGACAACACAGTACTATTTGTGTTGTAAGCCTCTTTTTAAAACACTGAAAAAATACGACTCTGGTGGGACTCGAACCCACAACCTTTGAATCACTTCTCTAAGTGTAGCTTAGAAGTCCAATGCGCTATCCATTGCGCCACAGAGCCACCTGTTGAAAACCCCAGGGCTTTGTAATACAAGCAAAGCAGTTTAACCCCCTGACACGTCACCCACCCAACCCCCACTTCCTCTACAAGAGCTGCTGCATTAGTTGAGCTACTTCACAATAAACCAAGTACTGTGGCTCCCACAAGTTTCTATATAGAGTCGTGGAGCAAATTATTAAAAGGTTGTAAGACTAAAGTCTAAAAAAAGCTGGAGAACTCTAAAGAGGGGTTTTCTTTTTCTCCAATCTGAACTGCTAAAAAAGTAAGCAACTTTCATATTCCAAAACCAATGTTGCGCTTATATAACGATTGTGTTCCTTTCACTGAAAAAAAAACAAAACCTCATTGTATTTTGAAATAGCGTTTCTTTTTTCTGGTATACAAAGTAACTTGAGGCGGCCCGAGGACAGCAACACCCACGGAACTGATGATGGCAGCCAGGGCTCCGCCTGTGGGATACATTTAAAGGGACAGAACACACAAGAAAAAAAAGAAGGATAAGGACTAGTTTGTTGGTGTCTGTGCTAGTGTGTTTTTAAAAGGGTTAAGTAGTTACTAATTACATCTTGATAGCAAAACTACAGTAACATGGCAATATAACAGGAAGGCAAGCAAAAAGTAATAGTTTTGGCCTTTAGGGGGTGCTATAGGAGTTTCCTATTTTCCACAGAAAACTTGGCAAATATTACTGTACATATTGTTCTTCAATTAGACCTGTTTTTAACTGAGCAGATATAGCAACAAGTACAGTTTAACGCATGCATCCAGACTTAGTTATGGTATTGCCTCATTCAAAATCATCTAGTCACTAAATTAAATTATTTAATTGTACTATAGGTCAGAAAGAGAGAGATCCATAATACTAAAAGCGAGTCACTACATATTTGACATTGTGCAGATTACTAAACTAAGTTGCTGTGATACCACTGGGGCATGTTATGCAGTGAAAACATGCTTGGCGTTACCTGTATCCAACTACACATGCAGGAGGTCACCTTACTAAAAAGCTTTCAAAGTACTACTTATATAAACTATTGACTTCAGAAAATCTCCTGCAAAATAATTTTAGATCTGAAGCTACGCAAATTTACCTCCCTAAACTTTAGGTGGCTAGATAAGAGGCAACTGCTAATTAGCTAGCAGGCCAGTGTTCTTTAACATGCTCAGTACATTATCACTGTGCCATTGTTGATGGTATTTACACAGTGATAAATGCTGACAATTAAACAGTCTTTTTGATTAAAAACAAAACCAGCCATCATGGAAATATTCAAAAGATTAACAACCGTATATGCAAAATACTATTTGCTTCCAACTGCATTCCCCAGTAAACAATAGTATTAAGAACATTAAGAAAATTTTAAGAACCTTGTACCACTATAAAGAACCTTACAATCGATGGAAAGGATATATGGCTTTTGTTCAGATGGTCAGAAAAAAAAAAAAATTGCTTGGTTGCTCTGACTGCTTAAATAGGATTTCAAATACTCTTAATGGAACACACATTGACCACATCGGAACTGGTGACAGAAATGCAAGAAGTATTCATACAGTATTCAAACAAAGCCAAATCAGGCAGCACAAAACATCACAATATATCCCAGTCTCCAACCATTGCATTTTCTTATGCAACAGAGGAGATCTGCACCATGACTCGACAGACTCGATCATGCACTTTGCAAGAAACTGAACAAAACATATCTCTCAAATCGACCACTGACACTCCATCTACAATCTCAATTAGGAGTGTCAGTGGTCCACTTGAGAGATAGGGGGCGGTAATGCACTTATAAGTCTGTGATCTGCCGTAAAGCAGAAGAAGAAGACGCATTGCAGGCTGTGTTTTTTTTTTTTCTGAGGGAAAAAAGTATAATTATACTGTTCAGTTTCTTGCACAGAGAGAGACAACTTTTTTTTATTTTTTTTTGTCTTTACACATCAATGTATTGTCACGAGCTGCAGGGTTTAATTTGGTTTTGTTTTTTTTAGTTTTTTGTGTATGTTTTAGCCATAATTCTCATTCACTTGCATTATATAACTTACAGACTGCAAAAAAAAAAAAAAAAATTCTCTGTTTGTTTTCTACTGAAGAAACAAAGTCACCTACATCTTGGATGTCCTGGGGGTAAGCAGATAAACATTGAATTTCAATTTTTGGGTGAACTCCCCCTTTAAGTTCACAGCCATAATCGTCATTCATTTGTATACTTTATCAGTTACATTGCACAGTATGGCTTCCACCTACTGTTTTATTATATAGAAACATATATTGTTTGAGCTGGTAAGGTTATTATTTTTTGTTCTTCAATGTTATATGAAGTCTGAATTTATTTGCAAAAAAATTAAATAAAAATTGGTGTTGCCTTATGAAATGTTTTTACAATTTAAAACAAATTTCCATATTTATATAAAATGTATGACCCTTCAGAAATCATTGTAATATACTGATCTGAAGCTCAACATTGCTATTTATCAACGCCAATATTTCCATATTATGAATATTTTTGTGGAAACAATTTTTCTTAGTATTATTTAATTAATAGAAATTTCAAAAGAACAGCAAGTAATAGAAGTCTTTAACAACACTAATCAGTCACTGTATCTTTTGATCAATTAAAAAAGTAACAATGTCTTTCAAAATGCTTTTAAAAACATTACCAACCCCAAACATTTAAACATAAGGTGTATAGGCTTATAATAATCTTTACCAACACACAAATAAACCAGTAAAACCATTCAGTATATATATACAGTAGTACAATGAGATTAATTCCTCACTACCAAATGAATCAATACGATCAATATGATCACTTGATCAACTTGATCATTACCAAACATGCATCTCGTCCCCTAAAGACCATAAACACCAGCAGTCCCAGACTTGCAACCAAGTATAACTTCCAAATCATGTAAACAATGGTTAAAACCTTTTAAAAACCAGATACAAGCAAAGAGGGTAACTATCCAGGACAGTTATCTCCCTTTTCCCCGTTACATTCAGAAACTCCCATATCGGCTCTAACAGGGGCTCTGCTACTTGATTAAACTAGGAAATCCAAACACTGAGGCCTTCTGGTATATTATTAATTAGCATCTTGATAATCTAGAGCACTGCTGGTTTAGATCTGCAACAACGGGCAATCCAAGCAGAGATTTAGGGCACAGCCACTGGCAGAACGGACAGTCAAAACAATCAGTCTTCAGACTATTCTAACACAGAAGAAAACATCTGCTAGTGGAAAACCTCAACATGTCCTACCCACAATAATTGCTTTTTATTTATTTATTTATTTTTCTGGTGAGCTGCCCTTTCCTTATAGAACTGTGTTGACAGTCAGTCAGCAGTCTAGTGCAGTTTCCATGGTCTCGCACAGTATTTAGGCTAAGATGTTTTAGCTTTGTGGTCAGACTCTTGAACTGTCATATTCTTGATTTAAAAATAATCTGAAAGAGGACAGGCTAATTCCTCTGGGAAAGTCAACGCTGGCAAGTAAACCGAGCTTCAAAAAAAGTCAAACAGCTAGAAGTGAAGTGAGGAACAGAGAGTCAGAAACAGAGAGCTAAAGCAAAGACACTTCCCAGAGGCACTCATTCATGTCTGCGTTTGTGAACAACTTTCTATTTCATTGGATTCCATAATAATCCACACTATGTGGCCATGTGACTTTTTCCAAAACAATTACAGATAGATGGAACAGTAAAAGTAAAATTGAATTAAATTTATGAATCTTCACCATGAGGTTGTTCAGACGCACCACCTAATGAGAAACAAATTAACTACAGGAAAAACATAGAAATATTTTACTATTCAAGATTACTACATACCAATTAAAGGTTATGGACCAAATAGCAAGTATTGGCAAGTATATTGTAGGGAAATAATTACCATTTTGATCATAATCAGGAATGTCTGCTCCTCGCCCTTAGACCAGAACAAACGTCCAATTTCAGATTCATTCACAAAACTTGATTAAAGTCATAGAAAGCACATTAAATAAATGCTTGCAAGTTTAGGCAATTGTGATTGCATTTGGGGCTTGCCTATGCGTTGGACATGAAACATTGCCATATTTTAGTTATAAAAACATGAGAAAACCCAAAACTAAGAAGAAATTATGAAACAAACCTCCACTTCGGCCTCCATCGGGCTTGTATTCACCCCCTTTGTTTACATCAAATAGGTCTTTGTCATAAGAAGTTCCACCACCTTAATGTGTAATACACATAAGAATCAGATTAGGTTCAGTGATCATTCTTCTGTCTTCATCTCTCAGGCCCTCTGACTTTTTAAAGTGTAAATAATTTACTGTTTTTAATTTACACAATTCTTCCTTGATGGACTTCACTGAATTTGAAAATGACTGATAAAATGTGTACATAATCCATGTTTTTTGTCAATAAAAACCATAAAAATCATGTTTAATTTGTGGGTTTTAGAATGAATGTGTTAAAGTTTAGCTGTAAGCTAGCATGCTTTTAAATTTGACTTTATGAGGATATGCATTCTTGTATATGCATAATTGTGCTTCATGTTAGAATTTTTGTCCAATTAATAGCTCTCTAAAATCCCAAGTGCCACGCTCTTGTCTAAAATCAGTCACATGTTATTATATTTATTAATTCAGAATTTTTAAACTGAACCGTGCACTATAAACAACAGAGAAGTGCACAGAATACAGAACAATTCACAATGTAAATATGCTTTCCATTGGAGATCAAACATCTAAAAAGGTTAGTCAGCCTTTGCATTATAGAGAGCTCTGAAGAGTAGACAGAAGAGGAGAAAACACCAGTATCATCACCAACATAAATTACATGTGTTTCAACTAAACATCATAATTATTTCTAAAAATGATTACTGTTTGCGGTTTCATATTAAAGCTGCAAGCAGCATTGACAGGCCCACGCACTGGGATCCACCTCCACCCGGTGATCTTAGGAAAACAGTGAACGGTGGGCATTATGCATTTAAAGTGGTAAATAGAGGATAAATAATAAGTTATTATATGTGCCAAAGTTCCTGTTTCCAGTTGATGGTGCTATGAATATAACTGAATATTTGCATGCAGATGTCTTCAAGTCAGGACTTTTATCAAATGTGGAGTTTGGTGCAGATCAAATATGGTATGTAGTTAGTGTAATACATGAAATATCATGTTATTAACATTGGCCTTTAGTTGTCTTCGGACCAGGACTCTAATCAAACTAAATTTATGACAGATGGACACTTTATGTTTTTAGTTAGTCTAAAACAAGAAATTTCTTGTTGGTGCTGCTATAAATTATAACTGAATATCAGATGTCTTCAGGCCAGGGGTCTCATTTAATACCATTGCACAAATCCTGCCTTTAAATAGGCTAACACATACGCACAAATCCTGCCTTTAAATAGGCTAACACTACTTCCTATGCAAAAGGTGGGATTTATAAAAACTAACTTGACAGGAAAATTTGTGAACCTGCATGCAAACTCTGACCCATGTGCAGAGGTGGGTAGTAACGAGTTACATTTACTTCGTTACATTTACTTCGTTACATTTACTTGAGTAATTTTTCGGGGTAACTAATACTTTTCGGAGTATATTTAAAAATGGGTACTTTATACTCTTACTTTAGTAAATTTTTTGGGAAAAATCTGTACTTTTACTTCGTTACTGTGGGCGACGCTCCTCTCGTTACTTTATCTCAATGCAATAAATGTTGTAAATGGTTCAGTTTATTCCAAACGCGCCGTCTACTTTTCTCTGGACAATGAGCGATGCCCATTCGCTAATGATTCATTCTTTTGAGTCAATTCTGTTCAAAGGCTTGATCAAACCAATTGGCAAACGAGTGAATTGGCTCATGAATCAGTTTGAAAGAGTCGTTCAGTTCCCTGAAGCAACGCGCTGAGCGTCTGAAGCGGTTCACTCAGAGTTGTAACGTTTGATCATCAGCAGCGTTAAAAACGTGGATATGGAACTGCACT
This sequence comes from Carassius gibelio, assembly GCF_023724105.1. Taxonomy (NCBI): domain Eukaryota; kingdom Metazoa; phylum Chordata; class Actinopteri; order Cypriniformes; family Cyprinidae; genus Carassius; species Carassius gibelio. The sequence continues at coordinate 22,896,834 of NC_068371.1, forward strand.
GAATTGAAAGCAAATCTGCAAAGGCTATTATTTGCTTGCGATGGAGATCCTTATTAGATGAATGTTTGTGCTGTCTACTTGTTTAACAGGTAATAACTTGAGCTACATTCGATTACAGTACACAATACCACTGTGACATTAGGGTGTACTCACACTAGGCACGGTTGCCATGAACCGGGCCCGAGTACGATTGCCCCCCCTCCCCACTCCTCCTCTGGCCTGCACTCACATATAGGGTTTCAGCATTCGTGCCGGAGCACGCTTACGTCATTATGGTGCGATGGTTTCGGGATAAACAGGAAGAGCGCATAGACAGTAAAAGAAATGGACACAGCGACCCCATTGGAACTCAATTGAGACAAGTGAAGCCCGTTTTTAGCGTTTTTTAGCACTTCCGTTTCTGACGCGCAGACTCAAACGAAGCTTGACGACGTCAGCAACCTGTCTGACAGATGTAAATCTTCTAAGTGGCTGTGCGTGCAAACTGCCATCGTTAATCTTGCAGAGACGGCGAGCTTGAGCGGGGAGTTCTTTGTCGTGAGTGAGCAGGAGTAAGTATTCTAAATAAATATTTTGTATAGTATTTTAAAATGTAACGCCAGTACGCCATATTAAGTTAATTGCCTGCGAGCTTCTCCTCCTGTGTGTACGGTAATGCGACAGAGAGACGAGTGGTTATGACGCAATCGTTAGCCTATTTTTTACAAAAACTGTTTATACGGGTCCATAATGTAACCTAGAAGGTAATGGAGCCCTTTATACATTGTCGTGTATCTTTAGAAATAAATAATGGACAAACGGAGTCTTTAAATGCTTCAGATGTAAAGTTATTCGCTGTCAAAGTGACGCCAAAATGAATGGGAGTCAATGGGAATGCTAACGCAAGTGAAGTTCTGCTAAAAGATGGCAGCCCCCACCCGACTTCAACTTCCGGTCGAGTTCCTTGCCCCCTGGAAGAGCGGCGCTCTCTGAACACAATGGAGTCCATCGCTCTGTTTTCTTTGTGGATAATTTTGTGTCGTTTTGTCCACAGCCCTCTCACAGCCTGTTGTTAAACAGATGTGTCGCCTTAGTGGCGCAAAAATTTTCACGTAATCGTGCTGCTCGTATGAGGATGTTTGCAAGGTACCAGCTGAAGTGCAGCAATGACTTTGCAGTTTTTATGCGTTTTGCACCTCTGCCGTAGACCAAAGCGACCCTTTCCCTGCCATGTTGGTTTTGGAGCATCGCAAAACCATGACGCAATGCGTCCTTTTCCGTGCTACGGCATGGTTAGCGCTCACACTGCATGCGAACCGCGCCCGAGTCCAACTGAACCGTGCCCTGGCCCACCTCTTCCAAGCGGGCCAGGGCCGGCCAATCGAGCCGCGCCCGGGCACGGTTCGGAGCACTCACACTAGTCAAACGAACCGCGCTTTGGTGGTCAAACGCACTCAGGCACGGTTCAAACTGGCTAGTGTGAGTACACCGTACGTGTGTGGCTTATAACAGAGGGGAGTCAAGTTGAATGCAGCTTCCAAAAGACAAAAAATAGCCGATTAAGATTTTATTAATTTTAATACAATCACGCGAGTACGTTCAGCAAGTCATATCATCAGCTGTTAAATTCAGATCTGTGATCGCTTGCTGGTGCTGAGCCAGAGACAGACGCGTTTTTACAGCGTTGCGCATTATAACCAATCACACATGGTTCTTTTGAATGCAATCAGGCCAATTGGAGGTGTTCCGATGAGTCATCGCTGAAATGCCGGTGCTTCCTTCACTCGCTCACTGACTGCACACCTCTTTCTGGCAAATTCTCTCGTCAGAAACAACAAAGTGCAGATGTGTGTACGAATCTATATATAAGATATTGATTTCACAGTGTTAACAGTTTCAGTGATTTTAATGGGAGTTTCTGAGAGTGATTGAAATCTAGACTGTCAGTGAAAATGATCTTTAATAATGTAAATGTTATTTGCTCTCTTTCTGATCAATGAAAGATTAGTAGCAATATTTATATCACATTAACTTTCAATGTTAAATTCACATTTAATATAAAGTCAGTCGTATTAAAAATATGTTATGGCATGAAACCTATATCTGTTACTTAAGTAAACAGACAGGGTTTTATAATAAATTGGAGCAAAGGCTGATGAAATATATACATTTACACACACACGCACACATACATTACGTACATTTATCTATATATCTAAATAAAAATAGGCTCCGTATATATGACCCAAAGTAACTAACTACTTGAGTAGATTTTTTATCTGATACTCTTTTACTCTTACTCAAGTATCTATTCGAGACTAGTACTTTTACTTTTACTTGAGTAAATATTTCTAGAATTACTTTTACTTTTACTTGAGTAAAGTTTTTGGGTACTCTACCCACCTCCGCCCATGTGTACAGACTTTTTGGAGACACAGAGCAGTTTGAAGACATGGTGAGTAGAGGGACTGACAAAAGATGATGGAAATGAAACGTATTAAACTTGAGAAGTTGTATATAGATCCCTATACCATAAACAGACAAATCACTTTTAATCCTCATTATGCGTCCTAATCATAACTACATGCATGTTCACAATGCCAATTTAAATAAATAAAATGCAATAAATAATAAAAGTACATCAATTGGGTTTCCTCAACTATCATTTTCTAATGATCTCAAGATGTATGGGTTTACCACTCAATGGCTACATTTACATGCACAATTTTTGGTTCAAATGGACTGAATTTATTCAGATTGATGAATCGGAATGTAGTGTTTACATAAACGCTAAATAAAGTAATCAGACAGCAAACAGTTTTGGCCCAGATCTGGCTATAGATGTGAATGTGCATTAATTCATCCCACTCCCCCCCCCCCCCCCCCCCCCCCAAAAAAAAAAAAAAAAACAGATTTAGTATCCATCAAATGAATTAAAACTTATTATGACAAAACCCGGAATCCGTATCGTAAATGTAAACGTATCTAATCCCATTTTATTAACTAATATCTTTGCTACTGACCTTTGATGATCCAGTTCAACCATACAAATGAGCAAAAATTACTTTGATGCACAATTGTTAGTTTATTTAAAGTAATTTTATTGCTGAAGAGTGTTCAACCTTTTTCTCCAATGTTCTACTGTACAGACGTGAATTTACTTTTCCTACAGTCAGAGGTTTATTCATTAAACTTTTTGGTGTGAAAGGGCTTTTACATTTGCTATAAATATAACTTCTTATATTAAAAACAATCAAGCCCTGCTCATATTTAAAAAAAGTAACACAGAAGTAATGTAATGCATTACCTTTCATATATTAAAAAAAAAAAACGTAAATTTAAAATAAAAAAATTATTTATTTAAAGGGGTATATGATGTCACACTCATCTGTGTGTGACGACAGTGTAGGCAGCTGTGCAGTACATATCCATTCATTATTGTTCCAAAGAGAAGAAAACTTGGATTTTGTAGGGACACTGTAGGGATCATATCAATCAGAACAAAGCTCCTAACAAGTTTGTTATCTGAACCAGGTGTGTTAAGAGACATGCAAAATATGTACAGCAGGGGGGCACGAGGACTGGGATTGGGAACCGCTGGTGTAAAGAATTATCTGATCGCTGTAAACATATAACTACTGCGGTGACACTTCTGCATATATCATTGCATGATGGTTGCACAGGCATTGCTGGATGACTATGTCAGTACCAGACTTAGGAGAGTCCATTGAGAATTCCTGGCCCACGTTAATGACTGGCTAATGAGCCAATTTAGGTTCCTTAGAGCCATGATCTTGGATCTGTGTGCTGAATTGGGCCCAAAATTACAAAGGCAAACTAGGCGAAACCATGCCATTCCTGTCCATGAATCAACACAAATCCTTTCAGTTTTAGGATTTTTGGCAACCTTGAGTTACCTAGTGGGAGATAGCCGATACGTAAGTTTACAAATATCATGATGTGATTTTGCTTCTGTGCAAAGCTTATTTTGGAAATGCATAATTCTGTTCCATTTTTCATAGGTCTGGGATTTCCCAGGCATCCGAGTTCCTTGATGCCTTCTGTTTTAAAAGGGATTTGTTGATACGTAAGGTTTTCTTACACTGTTGGAGAACAGGCACATATCAAAAGGCAATTTATAGCAATGCCCATATTCCCAAATGTATTCGTTCCAATTAACTGCATTCATATTGCTATAAAGGCTCCACATGAGAATGAGTGTATGTGTATAAAAAATGTGCATTCCATAAATGTGCAAGTTATTTGTGAGCCAAACTTGATTCTGACAAATGTCATGGCACGATGGCCTGGATAAACATGACTTGTTTATTCTAGAACACAGCAGTGTATGGAATAGACTTGGGCCAGGTGCCGTGCGTTATGGCTGGCTTCTTGCAAAGATAAAATGACAATGTCTGTTTCCTAACAGATCAAGCTTAGTGTACAGATAATCTGTTATACTGTGAAAGTGACAGTGGTTACCCCATCAGATGTTGGCTTCTCACCAGATTCCCAAACCATCAGAGTGCAGAGTAAATGCAGTACAGTGATGCCCAATGATGTCCGTTAGGAAGTAATCAAGTGTCATATGTGAAGGGACAGCAATGCGAAGGTTCATTTTTTAACTTTTAATGTAGATGCAATGTCACACAACACAACACTTATTTTCTTAAGCTCATCTGCTATGACTTTTAATGCATCAGTTGTGTCCCTCTGTGTCTCAGGAACACCATCAGTCAGCACACGGCCACTTCCACCCATGCAATGCGTTCGGGACGCACTCGTGCTGGGCTCCTTTAGACACACCACAGCCGCTGCAGACTCCGGGCTGGGAGTTTCCTCACCACCCTGTGCTCCCCTACCCTCTGGAAGAACAAGGACACAATAACCTATTGTGATTTTTTTCTATTTTGTTTAATTGTACTCATGCAATATACTATTTAACTCGTTCCCCTGTCTCCACCATGTCTGTCTCTCCCTCCTCCTTAGACACGATGGCTGTTTACATGTTAGTAATCGTTAGTTAGTAATCAGTTAGTAATTGGATTGATGGTTCAATCGGACCGAAAAGCCTTCATGTAAACACCTTAAAAAGTTTGATCTGAATTCAATTTTGAGCGAATTGAAAGGGTTTATTCTTTTTCTAATATGATCTAGAGTGCATGTAAACACTCGATCGCATTGTGCATTGTTACCTCGCGTCTGCTCTGTCCATCCTCCAGCTACGTGAGTGGTTTACGGTTTGGCGTTCCCGTGCTCAGAACAAACCCAGCCTCTCTCTCTACCTCCTGGGGTTTTCCCGTTGCCAGTCCTGACCGTGTATTTCTGTTGCATTACTGCTAAGAGACTTTCTGTTCCCTTTGGACTGAGACTATCTTCTGTTGGATTTAATATTGAAAAACTTTGTGTTGGATTATCCCACCTAAATGGCCACCTGTGTTCCTTTCCTGAACTGAGTCTCACCATTAAACGTTGTCAAATTGCCTTCTGCTTTTGGGTCCTCTTTCCTTATCTGTGACAGCCGATCCTGACTCATCATCTCCTCATTAGACGAGCCTTTAGAGAGAAATGCATCTTTACAGATTATGATTATAATGAAATAGTTTTTGTTTTCGATTTGTTTTATTTTAAGTAGTCATATAAAGCTTTCTATAGATAAGTTTTCCATGTCTGTGAGGCATATTGTCATGATCCTGGCTCTCTTTTTCTTTCCCCCTCCCTTTTTCACTCAGACTCTTTCCCTCCTCCTCTCCTATTTTGCACTCAACTTTCCTCTGCTGTTAATCTCATTCAGCTGCTCCTCATTGCGCTACTCTTTGTGCTTGGCTTCTCGCACCTGTTTCCCCTTCTCCTTTGATTAGCACTCCTACTTCTTTTCCTCTCCTCCCTACCTGCCTCGCCAGATTATTCCTCTAAAACTGGCTAACTCTGTATGTCTTGTCCCCTGTCATGTCTTAGTTCTTGTCCTGTCTGTTTGGGGTTGCCGAGAGTGTGAGCCTAGAAGTATTGCTGCTGCTCGTCTCCTGACCTGCCGATCTCTCCCTACTGTGCTGTTTCGGAGCTGTCCACCGGACTGATTCCGCCTGGGCGGCCGCAGGTTTTTTGCTTTCTCCTTTTTGAACGAGACAAGGTTTTTGGTTCCCGTTTTTTCCCTTTGGGACTCTTTTTGTTTTTTTTTTACAAGAATTTTCAAGCTCCTGTGTTTCATTCATTAAAGACTGTATCTGCTCCGTGAATTGCTCTCTCTGGTCCTCTTTCCACACAACAGAATAATCTGGCCAGCTATGGACCCAGCAAGAGAGAATCCGATCCAGACGGCCGTCGAGATCCAGGAGGTTATGCTGGGCAAGCACGAGGAGGAACTGTCGGCCGCGAGACAGGCCATGGAGACTCTGGCTGCACAGGTGACGGATATTGCCAAACAGCTTCACCAGTGTTGCCTCAATCCGCCAGCCCTGTCCAGATCTATTCACCCCACGGAGCCTCGAATTAACAACCCGCCGTGCTATTCCGGTGAGCCCACCCAGTGCCGTTCGTTTCTAACCCAATGCGAGGTTGTGTTTTCCCTCCATCCATCAACCTATTCTGGAGACCGGGCAAGGATCGCCTACATTATCTCCCTTCTCTCCGTACGAGCTCGCCAGTGGGGAACGGCAGTCTGGGAGGCCAAGGCCGTGTGCACCGAGCGCTTCTCCCTCTTCAAGGAGGAAATGATCCGTTTCTTCGACCGGTCTGTCTACGGGGAGGAGGCCTCCCGCCTCTTGTCTTCTCTGCACCAGGGTAAGTGCTCTGTTACGGACTTTTCTATCGAGTTCCGCACATTGGCAACCTCCTGTGGCTGGAATGAGCCGGCGATGCTCGCTCGCTTTCTGGAGGGGCTCAACGGCGATGTAGGGGATGAGATTTTGTCCAGGGAGGTCCCTACTCGTCTGGATTCACTGATTGACTTAGCGCCGCCGCGATCGAGGTCTGGAGTCTGCTCTACTGGCTTCGCTACCCACCGATCCCCTTCCACTCCTCCTCCTCCGAACCTGAGGCCATGCAACTGGGCGGCATCCGCATATCCTCTACGGAGCGAGAGCGAACAGTTGACAATCGCCTCTGCATGTATTGCGCTTCACCTGCGCATTTTGTCGATGTGTGTCCATTAAAAGCCAAAGGCCATGCAACATCCGAGGTAGGCGTTGGAGCCATACTCTCCCAGCGATCTGCCTCCAATGGTCAGATCCACCCCTGCGCTTATTTCTCACATCGGTTATCTCCTTCTGAGCGTAATTACGACGTGGGCAATCGTGAATTACTCACCATCCACCTGGCGCTAGGTGAATGGCGTCAGTGGCTGGAGGGTTCCTGTGTTCCTTTCATAGTATGGACGGATCACAGGAACCTCGAATATATTCGTTCCACCAGGAGGATGAGTGCTCGTCAGTAAGGGGAGGGCTACTGGCGAGCGCAATCTGGTCTCTCCTCCTAACTCCTGCACCACCTTCACGATCAATCTTCATTGGCCTGGTGCCTCTACCTCCTGCAGGGCCCTGATTGACCCTGATTGACTCCATGACTCATCCAATTTCATGGATGAGTCATGGGCTTGCGCACAAGGTATTCCCCTGAAGGAGTTAGACGCCCCCTCTCCCCTATTTACTCTAGACGGAAGCTCTCTCCTGAGGGTTAACCATGAGACTCCACCCTTAACTCTCACTATCTCCGGTAACCACCGTGAGACCATTTCCTTTTTAACTTTTCATTCCCCATATTTCCCGGTAGTTTTAGCACACCCCTGGCTTATACAGCACAATCCTCAGATTAACTGAATAAAGGGTACCATTCTCTCTTGGAATGTTTCTTGTCATGTTAACTGTTTAACCTCTGCTACTCCTCCTGTATCCTCTGTCTCTGTTTTTCAGGACCCAGGTGATTTGTCTGGGGTGCCGGAGGAGTATCACGATCTGCGGATGGTTTTCAGCCGTTCTCGGGCCACTTCTCTTCCTCCTCACCGTCCGTATGACTGTAGCATCGACCTTATCCCGGGCACTACGCCACCTCGTGGTAGATTGTATTCCCTGTCGAGCCCCGAACACGAAGCTCTTGGGAAATATCTGTCGGAGTCCCCGGACGCAGGTACCATAGTTCCCTCATCCTCTACCGCGGGCGCTGGGTTCTTCTTTGTGAAGAAGGATGGTTCTTTGTGCCCCTGCATAGACTATCGGGGCCTTAATGAAATGACTATTAAAAACCGTTATCCATTACCCCACATGTCATCGGCCTTTGAGGTCTTGCAGGGCGCATTCTTCACGAAGTTGGACATTCGCAACGCCTATCATTTAATTCGCATAAGGGAGGGGGATGAATGGAAGATCGCGTTTAACTCTCCCCTTGGGCATTTGAATATCGCGTTCTCCCGTTCGGTCTTGTAAACGCCCCCGCTGTCTTTCAGGTGTTGGTCAATGACATCCTTAGAGACATGCTCAATATTTTTTTTTTCGTTTATCTTGATGATATTCGTATTTTCTCGCCCTCCCTCCAGGTGCACGTCCAGCAGGTTCGCCGTGTTCTTCAAAGGCTTCTCGAGAATAAACTGTTCGTAAAGGCTGAGAAATGCTGCTTCCATGCGTGCTTGGTCACTTTTTTGAGGTCAGTCATTTCAGTGGAGGGCATTAGCATGGACCCCGCTAAGGTTAACGCGGTTATTAATTGGCCAGTCCCTGATTCTTGTGTCGCCTTGCAGCATTTCTTGGGGTTCACAAATTTTTACAGACGCTTTATTTGTAACTTCAGTCAGGTCGCCGTGCATCTAACCGTCCTTACTTCTGTCAAGACCAGTTTTGAATGGACCGAGTCCGCCCAGAGTGCTTTCGACCGTCTTAAGACCCTTTTCACGTCCGCTCACATCCTTATGACCCCTGACCCCTCCAGACAGTTCATTGTCGAGGTTGACACATCCGAGGTAGGCGTTGGAGCCATACTCTCCCAGCGATCTGCCTCCAATGGTCAGATCCACCCCTGCGCTTATTTCTCACATCGGTTATCTCCTTCTGAGCGTAATTACGACGTGGGCAATCGTGAATTACTCGCCATCCACCTGGCGCTAGGTGAATGGCGTCAGTGGTTGGAGGGTTCCTGTGTTCCTTTCATAGTATGGAAGGATCACAGGAACCTCGAATATATTCGTTCCGCCAGGAGGATGAGTGCCCGTCAGGCTCGTTGGGCGTTGTTTTTTACCCGTTTCGACTTTTCCATTTCCTACCGACCCAGCTCGAAGAATGTCAAGCCTGATGCTTTGTCCCGCCTCTTTGATTCCTCAGAGGGCTCCGAGTCACACGTTCCCATTATCCCTAAGGGGCGCGTGATTGGTGCGGCCATCTGGGGAATCGAGAGACTAGTCAAACGGGCTCTTTCTCACTTCGCCACTCCCCGTCGATGTCCCACCGATCTTCTTTAGCTGCCCATCCCGGCGTTAGGGGCACCCTGGCTTCCATAGGCCAATGGTTCTGGTTGCCCTCCCTCGAACGGGATACTCGTCGTTTTGTACTGCAGCCGCCTGCGCCGTGTGCGCAACAGACCAAGTCTGGGAACTCCCCTCCGGCTGGCCTCCTCAGACCCCTCCCTATTCCCTCATGCCCTTGGTCCCATATCGCTCTAGATTTCATTTTGGGTCTTCCCCCGTTGGCCGGTAACACTGTCATCCTCACCGTCATCGACCGAATAATCGCGTTATCCGCGTCCCTCCCCGGTCTTCCTCCCCCCCCGTGCAGATCGAGGTATCCCCTGTCTGTAGGGTTTGTAGGTTATTGTACGTCCGCCGCCGGGGTCGGGGTCAGCAGTACTTAGTGGACTGGGAGGGTTATGGTCCTGAGGAGAGAAATAGGATCCCCTCCCGCGACGTTCTGGACCGTTCGCTTATTGATGATTTCCTCCGCTCCCACCAGGCTTCCCCCTCGGGCATTGTCATGATCCCTCCTCCTCTCCTTTTTTGCACTCACCTTTCCTCTGCTGTTAATCTCATTCAGCTGCTCCTCATTGCGCTACTCTTTGCGATTGGCTTCCCGCACCTGTTTCCCCTTCTCCTTTGATTAGCACTCCTACTTCTTTTCCTCTCTTCCCTACCTGGCTCGCCAGATTATTCCTCTAAAACTGGCTAACTCTGTATGTCTTGTCCCCTGTCATGTCTTAGTTATTGTCCTGTCTGTTTGGGGTTGCCGAGAGTGTGAGCCTAGAAATATTGCCGCTGCTCGTCTCCTGACCTGCCGATCTCTCCCTACTGTGCTGTTGCGGAGCTGTCCACCATACTGATTCTGCCTGGGCGGCCGGTGGTTTTTTGCTTTCTCCTTTTTGAACGAGACAAGGATTTTGGTTCCCGTTTTTTCCCTTTGGGACTTTTTTTACAAGAATTTTCAAGCTCCTGTCTTTCATTCTTTAAAGACTGTATCTGCTCCGCAAATTGCTGTCTCTGGTCCTCTTTCCACACTACACATGGTTCATTATTGTAAAACATAGGCTCACTGTCTGCCACTGGCCGCTTGGTCATTACTTAATAGATAAATAAATAAAATTATTTTTATATTTAACAAGCAAAAAAAGTTTTTCAAAATTAATTATTAATAAAAAAAAAGAAAAAGAAAGTAAAGCAACCGCATGCAGCCGCAGAATTAGATTAGTCCATGGACAATACACAGTTAATAGAGAGTGCTCTTTAATTACGGCTGTCAGCATCATAAAAAAACCAGTGAGGTCCAGAAAATCTGCAAGAAAACAGTTATTTTTATATTTTTTCTCTGGTAGTTTTACGGCCAGTATAATCCCAACCAAAACTCAAGCTTAAATCTAATCTCTTAACTAAATCAAAACTGTGCATGTCAACACTTACTGTGCATGGCATATACAAATTTCCAATCTGTGTCCTATAAATACATACATTTATGCATATCTAAGCATACCTAAATATAATCATTTTGCTATTACATACAAAACTTAACTATTTTAATAGCTGAAACAGTAGTTGAAGCTGTTTAGGGACTGCTCAAATCAAACACTAGAGTATCCCTTCATTCACACAGTGGAAGATCTGATAAGCATCAGGGAGAGGCCAGCTGGTTTAGCCAAGGCCAAAGATCAAGAGGGCCAAAATACAGGAGTTGGCCATCAGAGGGGCATGAGATATTCAGTTTGAAGCCCTTAAAAATACTTAATTTCATCTCAGTGAAGCACTTTAAGCACCAACACATTTCCAGTAAGTTACCTTTTATGTAGAATTTTGCTTCAAATAAAGAACTTTATGTTGACCAGATTGTTAGTTAATCATTTAAGTTACAAGTCAATATTGCTTATATGGACAGCAGTTTTAACAAACGTGAACTTGTAAAATAGCGGTGTTACATGCAATGCAGTTGAAAATTTGGGTGCACCTATTTTTTTTTTTTTTTTTTTTTTTTTTTTTTTTTGGTGCACCAGTTCAACCAGTGCAAAAAGTTAATCTAGAGCCCTGTTTGTGAAATTATTAACCCTGATGTTTTAATAAACACTGTCCCGTAATGGTAAGAGGGTGTGACATTTTCTGAACAATGTGCACTAGGAGGTTTTTTAATTATTTTTTTTATTTTACGAAGCATGAGAAATGTTACACTGCTGCCCATAAACACAATCGAACCTTTGAAAAAAGCAGACCAATCACCACTTTAACATACAAAAGAGCCCAAAAATGAAACCATTGCAAGACCATAATAACAGATGTTGGCAGAAACATACCACTTCCACTCTCCTTGGGTGGGACCACATGTTTTTTGTGCTCAGTATCTGTAGAGAGAGAAAAAGAAAACTTATGGCATAATCTTTTACTGCTTAAAAATCATTATAAACAGCACCTTTAAAACAAACAGAACAGGAAAACCAATAGCACTGGCAATAGTCATGAATAGCAGCACAATATCTATTAAGTTGTAGCTTTACATTAATATTTAATGACATTTAATACCCAACATGAATTATTTTTAAAAGTATAGTTATTCAAAATATCCTATTTTGTGTTCCACAGATAACGTCTGTCAGTCAGGTAGAATGGAAACTATATACACAGTACAAAAGTTAAGGAAAAAAGTACAGCTCTCATTTTTACCTGGACCAAATGCATCAGACAGATCGAAGAGACCTAAAAATGAAAACATCATGTTAATTTTTGCAATGGTAAGTTGATCACTGTACAAAAATAATGTAACACCTGATTAGAAGAATCAGAATTTACCTACAATGATGTGTATGCATATGTAACCCTGGACCACAAAAGTCTTAAGTCGCTAAGGTTTACTTGTAGCAATAGCCAAAAATACATTGTATGGGGAAGAAAAAATAAAAAGTTTTTCTTTTATGCCAAAAATTATTAGGATATTAAGTTAATGTCCCATGAAGATATTTTGAAAAATTTCCTACTGTAGATCTATTCAAACTTAATTTTTGATAATATGCATTTCTAAGAACTTAATTTGGACAACTTTGAAGGCAATTTTATCCATATTTTGATTTTGATTTTTGCATCCTTCAGATTCCAAACATTCAAATAGTAGTATCTCTATTATATATATATGTGTGTGTGTGTATATTGTATAATATATATATTATATATGTATATTGTCCTATCATAAGAAACCATACATCAATGGAAAGCTTTTTTTATTTAGCTTTCAGATGACGTATAAATCTCAATTTCAGAACATGTGCTCTTATTACTGGTTTTGTGGTCCAAGGTCACATATACGGTATGTTTTACCTGATGGTTTATTTTTATTGGAAAATACAATAAAAAAGGAACAATTCAGTATTTAAATTTTATTAAAACACACTTTAGACCAGGTTTGAGTTGGTCTATATCACAGTTTATTTTTTAGTTCCTCAAAATAGCAACGTGCTGAAACTAGCAAAAACATGATAGGGCTCTGACCCTAATAATAACTCATGTTGCAAATTAATATTACTTCTGTATATGATTACACTACATCAAGGATACCTTAAAATAAAAGTGTAACCCACAAACATTATACATTATTACATAAACACCTCAGTATAATGTTCTCTTACCATCTTCTGATTTGGGGGGAACCACTACAGGTTTTTTCAGGTCTGTGTACAACAAACAATGGTCATAAAGAAACTCATTTTGAGGTTTGGGTAATTCAAGTTTAGTTATTACACTGAAAACCAAGGGATGGTGGAGTTGAATTGGTATAACAGAAATTTTACTGAATTGCAAGTAATGCAACTGCATGCAGCCGCAGAATTAGATTAGTCCATGTTTTCTGAAAAATATTATTATTATTTATTATTTTGAGTTATAAAAATTAAAATAATAATAATAATAATAATAAAAACCATTAAAATATCAAAGGTGGTGTTCATTTTGCCATGAAATGATACTAAATGTTCATCAAGTTGTCACACTAGTAGAGGGAAAGCTTATCCAGAACATTTAAAATTAAAGTACATAAATGAGGACATGAATAAACAATGAGTTTAATCAATGTACTGATCATCATATATTCAACAGGCCCTAATAAAGTAAACCACAAGAATGTGATAAAAATTAAAAACTAACATGACCAAAATTCATTTCAACTGTTTTTGTCAATATTTCTTAGCCCAAATAGACTTACCCAAATCAAAGACATCTGAAAGATCAAATCCTATGAGAGCAAAGCAAAAACATAAGTCTCTGCATATACTTCCATGTGTTACTCAGTCAATACTATTATTAAATATAGTAACTAAAATATGTTCGCGCATGATGGTAAGGTTACCTGAATCATCTGAGATTTTCGGTGGGGCTGGTTTTTCTTTTGGCTTCCCAGAAGCTTAAAATCATAATAACATTGTTAATTGTTTTGAAACGTCAGTATAAATTATAATATACTAAAAGAGGTTTTCCACTTTATTTTATATATATACAGTACAACCCAAAAGTTTGGACACACCTTCTCATTCAAAGAGTTTTCTTTATTTTCATGACTATAAAAAAAGACAAATTCACATGAGCGTAACCGTGACCATAACCGTCTGTTAACGCCTCAAAAAGTACAGATAATGTAAAATCTTATGTAAATATGACAAAATACATTCACAGACGTTATATTAAAAGTACATCCTCCGTTCAGTACCGTTACATGAGGCAGTTAAGACCTCCGTGTCTGAGGCGAAAACCGCGTCCGTTTTGTTATATATATATATATATATATATATATATATATATATATATATATATATATAACGTTAAGCTCCTTTGTTTCCGCCTTTCATAAAACCTTCCGCCTTTCATACAACCGGGTAAACAATAAAAGATAACTTTACATTTTGAATATTTACTTACCATAGTCTTTCACTCGCTTCTCGCTTCTATCACGCTGAGAAAATGGCGGCTGCTCGCACTGGAGATGTACGATCTTGACGTGACGTGCGTGCTCTCCTTCACGTCCGCGTCCTCAACCCAGACCCGCTGGGTTAAATTTTTTTTTTTTTAAACCTTATTTTCAACCCAAACTTGGGTTAAAACATCCCAAAGTCCTATCCAACGGCCTCAACCCAGCAGTTGGGTTGAAAAAACAACCCAGCGTTTTTTAGAGTGTATTAAGCACACTCCAAAGGGCACACTATACCATGGGAATTGGCTTATGTATTACATTTAGTTGACTTTGAAAAGCAGCTATGCATATATATATATATATATAGGAGAGAGACACCAATGAACTTCTCAGCTGCTCTCACTTGCGTTGCAGAATCTTTCAGCAGGACGCGTTGCAGGCGCCATACCACACAGTGATGCAGCTCGACAGGATGGTCTCGATGGTGCCTCTGTAGTGTACATATACATATAGTGTACATATAGTGTACAGGTGTACATGATAGGGGGTGGGGTTCTGGCTCTTCTCAGTTTGCAGAGGAAGTAGAGACGCTGCTGTGATTTCTTGGCCAGTGCTTCTGTGTTTTCAGTCCAGGAGAAGTCCTCTGTGATGTGCACACCCGGGAACTTGGTGCTGCTCACTCTCTCCACAGTCGCACCGTTGATGGTCAGAGGAACATGCTGAGTTTGTGCTCTCCTGAAGTCTACAACAATCTCCTTTGTCTTCTCCATGTTCAGAGAGAGATTGTTGTCACTGCACCACTTGGCCAGGCGGCTCACCTCACTCCTGTAGTTTGTCTCATCTTTGTTGCTAATGAGACCCACCACAGTGGTGTCATCTGCAAACTTAATAAAGAGGTTGGAGCTGTGTGACGGTGTGCAGTTGTGGGTCAGCAGAGTGAAGAGACTTGATGTGGTGCATGACTAGCCGTTCAAAGCACTTCATGAGGATGGGGGTAAGTGCAACAGGACGGTAGTCATTGAAGCAGGATGGAGATGGCTTTTTCGGGACTGGGATGATGGTGGTAGATTTAAAGCATGTGGGAACAACAGCCTGACTCAGTGAGATGTTAAAAATGTCTGTGAAGACATCAGTGAGTTCTGCTGCACAGACTTTCAGTACACGCCAAGGGATGTTGTCAGGACCCGGAGCTTTGCGGGCATTGATCCTGCTGAAGGATCTCTTCACACTGTCTGGGGTCAGTGTCATCACCTGGTCGCCGGGAGGAGGTGGAGTCTTCTGTGCAGTGGTGCTGTTTTGTTGCTCAAAGCGAGCGAAGAAGGTGTTCAGCTCATTTAGCAGAGAGATGTTGTTGTCACAGGTCCGTGGTGGGGGCTTGTAGTCCGTAATGATCTGTATCCCCTGCCACAGGTTCGTAGTGTCTCTGCTGTCACTGAATTGGTGAGCTATCCTCCTGGAGTGCTGTGTCTTAGCCTCTCTGATGCCACGGGACAGGTTGGCCCTAGCTGTTCTCAGGCCCACCTCATCTCCAGCTCTCCAGCTTTGTAAGCTCCTCTCTGTGTGGTGTAAACAAAGTCCAAGATGTTATTACCTCGTGTTGGAAAGTTGATGTGCTGGTGTATTTTTGGAAGCACACTCTTAAGGTCAGCATGGTTGAAATCCCCAGCTATGATGAGAAAACCATCAGGGTGTGCTGTCTGCTGCTCACTGATGTGCTCGTACAGTTCATTTCGTGCGTCGTTCCTGTTGCTGATGATGTTGAATGGGGGAATGTACACCGAAATGAGCAGTATAGCAGTATATTCCCTCGGCAGATAGAACGGCCGGCACTTAATAATCATAAACTCCACCAGGGGTGAGCAGTGTTTGCTGATCACAACAGTATCGCGGCACCACGCGTCATTTATGTAAACACAAAGCCCGCCACCGCGGGTTTTTCCTCCCGCGACGAGAGCTCTGTCCGCTCGATAGCACGTCAGCTGGTCTAGCTGAATAGCGCCGTCTGGAACGCTTTTGCTGAGCCAAGTTTCCGTGAACACAAAAACACAACAGTCTCTTACAGTCCTCTGAGTTGAGCGTAGTAATCGTATGTAGTCCAGTTTATTGAGCGTACGTTAGCAAGTACGATGGTGGGGATAGATGGCTTGTGTGGGTTAGCCGTTAGCCTAGCCCGGATACCTCCGCGCTTACCCCTCTTCTGCTTCCTCTCACGGCGCTTGTGGCGCCTCCGCTGCGGGTGAGATGCAGTAGTGGGGGTCGGTGATGCTGAAGGCCTCCGTAGCAGATCGAGATCCCGCAGCTGTTCCGTGTGCGCAGAGTTTAACTGTAAAAATGCGGTTCTGTCAACATCGAGCAGAAACTTTTCAAAAAAAACAATTCCAAGAGCTTAACCAATATACCATTTTTGGACATTCAAAAACACTCAATGCACGCATTTTTTCCATATCACAAAATGTTAAGTAACTGGGATGGATGTTTAATACTTTTAATTTGTAACTTCAACAATAATAAAATGTTCAGAAATAACATCTCTGTTATTGCACAAAGCTCTATTTTGGGAATTACCATTTTATGTGTTTTATAACAATTTAGAACTTTTATTGAAATAATATACATCCATTAAATGACAACAATTTTTGCTCTAAAGGTATTAAACCAACTGTCAAATATTCAGAATTGTATTTCCTAGGATGCACAAGGCTTGTTTGTGTTGTTGTTGTTTTTTCAGATTATACCCTTATTGTTTTTATATACACTACTGAATTCATGTTTTTCATGTTTTATATACTGTACCCAATGAATGAATTAAACTCCGACACTTTTTGAGATAAAGGAATCAAACCAACTGTAAAATATTCTGATTATTATTCCCTATAAAAAAATAATAATAAAACATGATGAACAATTCATATGTTTTATATACTGTATTTGCTTAAATGAATTAAACTCTGACACTATTTAAGATAAAGGACAAAGGTATAGAACAGTACTTAATATACAGTACTGAATCCATATTTTTCATGTTTTATAAATTAAATGAATTATTATATATATTATTATATTATATATAATAATTATATATATTTAATATAATTAAGAGAATCAGATATACAGTGAAATTTATTGTGACTAACACAGGGAAATTGTTTTGCAGAGATCTTCCAGTGCAGAAAAACATAAAAAGTACCAGATTACAAATATACTTATATGGATTTTGCACTTTATTGCTACGCTCCGGTCAAAAGTGTGGAGTTTTTTAGATTTAAGTGTTACAAATATGTGAATAATATCCTCTCCAAACATGATATACGGTGTGGTCATAAATGGATACAACTTTTGGACAAACCCAATTTTTCAACTAGCAAATATTTTATATGGAATTATATGGATTTTTTTTTTTTTTTTTTGGTAAACGAAAAATAATTTTACATCAAACCAATAAAAATAATAAAATACTTATAAAATAAACCGTCATATATAACCTTTTGTAAAACTGGTCTTAAAATATATTTTTGAAACTTTTGCTAACATGAGATCACAAAATAAGAAGCTTATAAAAACAATAAAAATTGTGCTTTTTTATATTTACGTAACTGCCCTAATGTTATGTAGTGATTTATTTTATATATAAATATAACAAAACCATCTCACAAAGAAAATAACACTGACTGCCATTAAAGTGATAGTGCTGAACCTAAACATGGGAGCATGATACAAATGCTTATTTTAGAATACATTTTCAGATGGAATTTAAGGGCTTTTGCATCTCTACTTTCATATTCTTGCAATAAACACAAATACTAAAGGCATAATCTGAAAAACCAAGTCTTGAGCATTATATGGAATAATTTTCTGAATATTTTTACATAGGTTTGATACCTTTTCTGAAACAGTGTCAGAGTTTAATTCATTTAAGTGGGTACAGTATATAAAACATGAAAAATATGGATTTAGTACTGTATATAAAAACATTAAATGCATAATCTGAAGAAAAAAAACAAGCCTTGTGCATCATAAGGCATAATATTCTGAATATTTTACAGTTGGTTTAACACCTTTAGATCAAACAGTGTTGTCGTTGGATTTTTTTTGCACACATTAAAAGTTGTAAAATTATAACATAAAAAAAAAACACATAAAATGGGAATTCCAAAAATGGAGCTTTGTGCAAAAACTTTAGCTACTTTAACTTTACCGCCGTCTACGACGCAGTGCTGCAACTGTTACATGAGCTGTTACCGAAACATGTCAACAGTTTGGGTAGGAAACCATACCTTGCTCTCTTGTTCCCACAAGACTTGACAGAAGGAGTAAAATCCACGTGTATGAAGTCATCTTGCTGTGGAAATAACAAACCTCATGCAATATCAGTAATTCGCAAGATTTTACAAGCCTCGAAATCAACAACTGCAAGTATCTCAAAGGTGAAGTTAAGCATGAATTATGTGGCCCACCTCTCTGAGTGATTTAACCCAGTGTAATTCAACAGTTTATCAGTCTGTACAGTCTAATTAAAGAGTGATGATCGAAACTGTGACGCGCCTCGCCACGCCCCACCTGCGCTTTTTTTGAGCTCGCACTAGAACAGGGGTCGTGTGTTGGCTAATGTAGTGGATCAATTATTAAAACAGTATTTATATATGCATAGAAAATTAACGGAGAATAGGATAGTCACTTGGTAGTAAATTTGTGAATTCCCCACAGAATCTTTAGTGTGGCTAAAACCTGCTGAAGGCTCGAAACATTCTGTTTGATTTCTGTCACAGCATTTTATAGTTACAAACAACATGTGTATCTGCAATAATCTAACAGTGCCAATTTGTTTTAAGATTAAGGTTTAAGATTGATTTTTCTTTTTTTCTTTTTCCTGCTCAAAAATCACTGAACACGCGCTTCTAATTTTAATTGTGGCATTCGCTCTGGCATGAAATAGCGCTACCTATGAGACAGCAAATAGACTGGTTTCTTACTCCATCTAGTGTTAAAAGAATGCGTTGCAAATAAAGAAGGGTATCTACGCTTCTCTACAGGATGAATTTAACTATGGCAAATATTTTTGGTCTGACTCACTGAGAATCACCATTATCGATGACTTCCCAAGCGCATTTGGGATTAAAGTTGAAGTAAAACGCATGATTGGCATCTTTGTTAAAGGATCCGGTAACAATATAATTTAGGACAACACTCTAATACTCCTCTCAAAACCTAAGATATATTAGTTTCCTTTTCTTAACTTATATATAATATATCTTAATATATATATTATTTTTTTATTTTAATTATTATTATTAAAAAATATTATTAATATTATTATTAGAGGTATTGGATGATGGGTATCCTGAAGGGACCTCAGTATCGTGCCCCCTTGCGCAAATGGTTTGAGAGATCACGAATGGATGATGCAGCGCTCTTTCGCGTGTCATGTTTTTGAAGAGCCCACGCGTTTGACTGTAGGTTCGCACGCACCAATGCAGACACGGACCGGATCGGACGCTGCTGGCGCCTGAACGTGTATCCATCTTCATTGCGCTCACGGTGTCTGCTTTCTCCAGCTCGCCGGCATCATGCAGTCTTTAATATCCCCAGTCACCAAAGCAATACTGGTTGCACTGTTTATTTTTGCGATCCTGCTCATTTTGTACGTGATATTATGGTATATATGTAGAGATGTGGATTGTGATCACGGAATTTGATTGGCATTGTTGGATGCGTCTCTAAGGACATGCACCGGGTGTCCCAGCTTTGGGACTGACCAACAAGGGAGCAAAGGGTGACTGGTAAGTGCCCTGTGACTAACCTGTTTAACTCCAGCAATGAGGATTAAGAGTGGAAAGCATTGTTTGGGTTTTGTCTTTTTTTCCCCTTTTTTTCTTCTTTTTTTTCTGACATGGATTGGGATGTCCTTTTCCAATAACGTGTTGCGCTTCACTGGCAGTAAGTAACCATTGAAAATAGCTGCTTTCTTTCCACCTGTTAAAGTAGACGCAATACCAATTCAAACATAGCCTATGTCCAATTTTAAGCTTTTTTTTAATTAATTTGAATTTGTACCTCGCTGCACCTTATTATATCCTCGTTTAAATCAAATCAAGTGGATTTTCTGCTAACATTTATGATAAAATAACTTGTTTTGTCATTACATCTGTATGCAAAGTACTGCATCATCTTTCATGAATTCAGTTCTTTCGTTCCCAAATAAGCAACAGAGAGCAAATACTTCTGCGCTATGTAAGTGAAAATGAAAAAAGTTGAGATATAAGGGTTCATTAAGCATGGCATCTTTTAAATGCCCCGCTTGTTTATGGTGTACAGTTTATAGACGTCTCTCCTTTCTGCTGTCAGATGCTATACTCAAGCAAATATCTTACACCACTTAACCGCACTGGAAGTTTGTGGAAATCTATGGCAAGCCTATTTAACAATTATTCCTTTAAATAGAATATTATCCATTGTTGTCAGAATGTATATTTCTATAATGGCAAATCACTTAATAAAGTATTAACTAGTGCCTTTTTGAATTGCACTAGTAACTATTCAACAGAAACTATTTATATTCCACATTGAAGCAGCCAATGTCTATTCATAAGTCTTTAGTAATTATTTTCTCTATATACTGCTTACCCCGTTGCTCAACAGTTACAGCAATTATTATATTAGCATCAAATTAAATGTATTATTATTATTATTATTATTATTATTGTTATTATAATTTTTTCAACTATTCACAGAATAGTGTATTTCAGTTTTTGCTGCCACCTTTTTAAGGTTTACTATAACTATAATTGTTTAGCTGCTACAGGGGTGCGAAATCCTCCAGTCCCACCATTCTGCAGAGTTTAGCTCCAGTTTAAACCAACATTCCTACCTGGATGATTTTAGTAATCCTATAGACAGTGATTACTTTTGTTCAAGCGTGTTTAATTGCATGGGATTGGAGCTAAACTCCAATCCCTGCTCCTGCAGAACAGTGACCCTCCAGGAGAAAGACTGAACACTCTGGCACTAGTATCTCTCAGTAGTTAATACAGTAGTTGTCCATATCGTCCCCTTGGAATTATAAGGTTTAGGGGTGTCCATGGTTAACCGGTTAACCGATTAACCGTTAAAAATTGTGTAACCGAGTGAAACATTTTGCTCGGTTAAGTGACGTCAATGGCGTGCATTGAATTTAGTTGTAATACATTTTTGCACCACCAGAGACCGCCAGAGCGCTCCCAGACATTTGTAATGTCCACAAGAAGAAGTCATTTTTCTAATATGAAGCGGGCTAATACGAGTGACGGGGCAAAATGCAAGTATTGCAATACAGTGCTTAGATATACTTCAAGTACAACCTCGTTGTTGTAATCTCAACAGCCAACACCCGGGCATCATTAGGCCGGTCAGGACACACTGGATGCGTGGCGAAAGCATCTCAGCTGCGTGGCGTGTCTGTTTTTAATTCGGTTCCCATGTTAACAGGTTAGAGCTTGCCGACTGCCTGCGTGAGACGCGCGGCTGAGGCGCGGCTCGACGCGTGCATGCTAGAGCTGAAGATCTTTGCCCGAACCCGATGGGACCCTGGCTCGGGCTTGTGCTCCGGTTTGCGAGGTAAACGAGTGGTCATGTGATGTATTTCGATTAGCGCGAGAAAGATGCTAAAATGAATGCTGAGCAGGTGTAACGGAGGCTTGCCTCTGGTGATTACGTTTTGGTTGCACCAGCAACTAAAGCAAACTCTGAGCGAGGTGTGGAAAAGTTTTGACCATGATTATAATGAGAATAATGATTGAATAATGACGCACCATCAGTGAGCGCAGGAACGGCGCTGAAGACATCTACACTGGATTCAATCATTTCCCTCCACAAAAACATTTAGACCTAGCCTAATCTCTGTGAGTAAAGGTTTTTCAAATGATAACTAAATATTCATTGAGTCTTAAATGCATAATGTTGACAGAGTATTTACGCTAATGTTGGCATTATTCTTTTATTAAATAAAGCAAATCCGGCGGAGCCTTTATCTTAATTTCGTTATTGCCAAATACCCATCTTAATTTAAAATTTATCTTAATTAATTTTTTTTTAAATGACTCGTTTTTATTGGTGCGTTGGTCTATTTATAGGTTAAATGAGCCTATGTCTAGAATGCTGAGATGTTACGATGTCACATAGGACTTATTTTATTTCTTTATTCCAACTTCCAAGTGGTCTAGTCTACGTTAGTTATGAGTAAATTATGTTAAAACATGAATAAATTACTCATTGTTGACCAAAGGCAAAAGAGCTGTGTGCGTGCGCACATTTGAATGATGTCTGGCTGTAAACGGGTTCGGGCTTTAAAAAAAGCTGTCAATCAAAATGTACTTGTCGGGCTCGGGCCGAAACCTGTCGGGCTCGGGTCATGTCGGGCCTAACTTTATGGCCCGATTACAGCTCTAGTGCATGCTAGAAATAGAACCGACGCCTTGTTGGAAGCGTTTCCAGGCAAAGTATAATAGGAAAATATGTTTATATGTCATTTTGTACACAAATACATATTAATTCATGACATTTTGTTATTTGAAAGTCTATAGGTTGACATAAATTCAGATATAAATGTAATTTAAATAAATAAATAAATAATTATCGATTTTCAAATATTGTACGTGTCAAACATAGTCATAGCCTTAGCGAGGCGGCCGCGGAGTCTGCTTGTTACCTTTTGCCTTATACATTTTAGGCTTATTCTCAAATTCAGATTGTGTTAATGGGCGGCATTATTAGGCAGTTTTAATAGGACAATTTGACCGGAGAGATTAAATTTTGTCGGACATTCCTTTTTTTTTTCGGCCAATGTCCGGAAATTACTATGGTTATGGTTACTATGGCACACTATGGTTAACCGAGTATTAACCGCTAAGGGCCTCGGTTAACGGTTAATGAAAAACTTGAGAACGTGCAGCCCTAATAAGGTTCTATCTGCATTCTGAGTAGTTTTGAGATATTGAGCTTCAAAGTTTTTGCATTCCATTCAACACTGTAGATAGAACCTTAATAAAAATCCCATTACGTAAACAACAACAACAAAAAATAATCTATCACATAATGTAAATAATTTGTCATAGAATAACGATATGGGAATAACTCAATTGTGACAAAAATGTCAGATAGAACCTTATAATTCCAAGGGGATGATATGAGCTTATTTGTACTAGTAGCCTACTGTATCACCAGGAGTTAACATTTATATAAAATAGCTACAATTGATTTTATGTAAATAGTTAAAAAGTTTACTTTTAGTTTAGTTATTTGTAAGACTGAAAATGAAAATACAGAAACGTAAAAAATAAGATAGTTGAGTTTAAGAAATGGATTTTTAAACGGCTTGCCATAGGGGTTGGCCTGTTGTGTGTAGTTCCACAATTAGTTCTGGAACTATGAAAAGGTTCCGGCGGAGCGTAAGGCCCTCTAGATGTGAAAGCTTTTGGAATTTGGTTCTTGCCTTCAGCCATTCGCTATGGTGAGATTAATTGAGAACTCACTGCTACAGCTTCATGTCTTTGCATTTTTTCGTTTTGATTTATTTCACCCATAGCCTTTAGCTGTAGCGTAGATGTTCCGTAATCGCAAATGCTTTAATTATGCGTTATATTTCCCATTGTTCAGAGGGTACAGATTTATCTATTTCTGCTTTTGCAAAACGATCACAATTTCAAGCTACGAGCATTGTGACTCACCGATGAAATACTCCTCTCTGAACGTGAGTGGAATCTCAAGTGTCAGTCAGCACATCGCCATAGCGCATCATGAGCGTGTCCAACTGCCAAATTGCCCTCGAGCCTGGGCCACCTCTGCAAGAGAGCTTGAGAAAGAACCGCTAGACCCAGATCATGACCAGAACTGCTACACCAACAGAAACATTTCCTTCCTGAAGGACAAATAGAGGGCAGATTGGTTGTTAACCCAGATTTCATTGTGCTTGTTGAAGATGTCTTATTCCTAAGCTTAATATAAACTAATTCAATAATTATAAAAAAAGGTAAAAAAGATATTAAAAATAATTTGATATGCAGATATGTGTGTAGTTGTATAATATTTTTGTGTTTGCAAGAGACAGATAATAGAATAATGCAAAGTTTGGCATGAAGTAACTTTAACGTCCACGGAACCTTTCCATTGCACAAAAGTTTCTTTGTAGATTAAAAAGATTATTATTATTATTATTGTTGTTGTTGTTGTGTTATTATTAGTGTTATTATTATTATTTTATGCTCCCCCACAGTAAAGGGGGAGGGGTTCTTAAGAGAGCCCAATTAAATTGAATCTATACGAAACCCCTCCTTTGGAACCTTTATTTATATTCACGAAACACTATTTGTTAGAAAATGACCTGTTGATATGTCCATTCAGTGTCCATGAAGCCACCCAAACACCCAAGGATTCATATATTGAGTTCAGATTGAATGCTGCATATGGTGTGTAATATGACATATCAAACTATTTCACATATGTGACCATGGAACACAAAACCGTCTAAAGTCACCGGGTTATATTTGTAGAAATAGCCAAAAAAACACTGTATGGGTCAAAATTATAGATTTTTTCTTTTATGCCAAAAATCTTTAGGATATTAAGTAAAGATCATGTTCCATGAAAATATTTTGTACAATTCCTACCATAAATATATAAAAACGTAATTTTTGATTAGTAATATGTATTGTTAAGATTTCATTTGGACAACTTCAAAGGCGATTTTCACAGTATTTTGATTTATTTATTTTTTGCACCCTCAGATTCCAGATTTTCAAATAGTTGTATCTCAGCCAAATATTGTCCTATCCTTATAAACCATACATCAATGGAAAGCTTATTTATACAGTTTTCAGATATTGTATAAATCTCAATTTTGAAAAAAATACACTTAACACACACACACACACACACACACATATATATATATATTTATATATAAATGCATTAGATATTTTGCATATATTATTTAAAAACATAAATTATTCTATGTATTGAAAAAAATATATATTATTATATCCATATTATATTATTATCCATGGCTTGAAATCCCATATGAATTAAGTCTTAATGTCATACTGATGAAATAAACTACTATTATTAATGTAAAATGGAAATTCTGTCCTCATGTACTCACCCTTATGTTGTTCCAAACCCATAAGACTTAATTACAATGTTTTAAATAAAACCTGAGACGTTTCTGTCCCTCCATAAAAAGTCGGCATCAGAGCTTTATTGCCAAGTGTGTTTATAATGAATTTGTCATGGTGACAGAAGCTTCCAGTACAGAAAGTACAGAAAAAAAGTACAGGTAACTAAAACTTTTTGTTTTGTTTTGTTTTTACACAAATCCCCTAACATTTGAGCTTCTGTGTTTACCATATGTGATGTGCATGTGTCAATCACTGCTAAGATGCAAATAATTTAAATCTGGCCTTCATATAAATCAGTCAAATCAAAACTTAGATTAAACCACTCGATTCATATGGATTTATTTTATGACACCTTTGTGATCTTATGGGATTTTCTAGGTTTTGGTTACTATGAGTTTGAAATGAGGGACATAAATCTCTCAGTTTACATAAAACATATCTTAATTTGTGTTTGAAAGAAGATGTACAAATGTCTTTTGGGTTTGGATGGCATGAGCGAAATGACGACAGAATTTCCACTCATACGTTATGCTCAGCTCACTCTTCTGAATGCTAACTATGTGTGCATACGTAACAAATTACACAACTGTTCTTGGAACCGGAGTGAGCGAGAGAACATAAGAAGAGCGTGAGAGAAGGGGGAGTGTTGGAGCTCCCAGGTTATAAGTGCTGTTGTTCTGAATGCACTCTGACAACGAGTCTGTAGACACAAACAAACTCTGAAAGGGGAAATACAACAGCTGTTTTGCTATCCAGCATCCAGAGTAAGCGGAAACGAGAGAAAAAGAACATTGAGTTTATGCGTGAGTGCATGTTTGTCTGGAGGCTTAGCACTTCTGGAAAGAATGGGTATGAGTAGGGATTCAGATCAGTGTTGGAACATGCTCAGGGGAAGCACCCTGCCTGGCCCCGAAAGCATAAAGCAGCATGCCTGCTAAAAAGAGATAGAGACAAAGGGAGAAGGTAGGAGGCTAGACAGAAGCTTCTCATGTCACAGTGACTTGTATTATTCATTTTTGATAAGTGGTATAGCTTTTGAGGGCAATTCCCGAGTGCCGATGTGGACAATCAAGTTGTCTTTTTGTAACTCCTCAGCCTCTTCTGTGCTGTGTCCGTTTGACCCATGACCAACATTTTCCTTTTTTTTTTCTTCTCTTTTTTTGAATTCTCATTCATTATAAACATTTAGCAACAGGTCCACATTTAAATTGTAAAGAAAGAATCCCCTGGTGCTCAGTCCACAATCTGAGACATTCAGCCTCTTTTCTCAGACAAAATCCTTACATATAAAAGCCTGAGAGCACTTCCAGTAGAAAATGTCTGTTTACGTAGTACTAGTCCAACAATAAGGATTCTCCACAACCTGCTGTCACTGCACCAAAACTGAGCCCCAGGTTTGCGTTTCTCTCTCCTGAGGGGTTTTCATGACACACATCCCTTGCATGACAGTAGGCTACATGCCTGTTTGCTCCCAACTGAACCCCCCCCCCCCCCCCCCCCCCCAAATGATGTAGATTGAAACAGCCAGATATATATGCACACACACATCTACAGAAATGTATAGAGAGAGAGAGAGAGAGCACTTAGGGATTTCTCTAATACAATTATTTTAATGACAAATTACTAATATAAAAATTTTATTTAAAAGTTTAACTGAAAAATGTACATTTGAGAATGTCTTAGGAATGTTATTTATGTATTTTATGACGGCAAACCCTAAGCTGGTGATCTGGCAACTTCACAAGTAAAATCTGATGATCCATGTTATCCAGCAAGATTTGAGAATGTTCCAAAAGCACATCTTGTGTTGTGTAATTCAATGGCACAAGAACATCAGATATCTATATCCCAACTCAAGTCCGTCCAGAATGTTTTAGATTGTCTCATTAATTAACGCACTAAAAAGCTGAAGAGTTTAATCAGGAACCAGGTGGTCCTTACTACTGAAGTTTAGAATTACTTATTTAGAGAATAATCTTAAGTAAACTTCTAAATTTGAGGGCCTTCCCAATAGATAAAATTAACTGTGGAGACAAGTTGATATTTTACACTCGCTTTTCAACCTATTAAAAAGCTTCCCCGGATTACTGTGAACAACGTGGAATAATACGAATCTACGGCAATAATTTTATTTTAAGGTTTAATTGTCACATGTTACATACTTGGCAGTGCCTTTCGTCATCAAAAAAAAAAAAAAAAAAGAAAGAAAGAAAGAAAAGAAAAGAAAAGAAAAAAAAGAAAATTAGATTTTTATTTTTTTTATTTCAGGAGGAATCTGTTCTCTCTGTTTAGAGAACACTATTAAGTTCTCTACAAACAATGGTTTGCTGAAGGACTTCTTCTGGAATGAAAAACTGAATGACCCTGGATTGTTATTGTTGTTGTACTGTTATAATTTGACAATGAAAAGCATTGTGAGGCAGTCAGCTGTCTAATAACAGCTAGAAGGAGAAGTTTTGCCTTACATCGACACTTGGGTGAGTATTCTCATGCTATATCGAACAAGTGTCTAACAAGTTTCTTAAATCTAAGAAACAAGTTTCTTAAGTCCCAGTTTCTTACCCTTCATATCTTTTCATTATTTGTTTTAATCTATCCAGTTAACATGTTTACTTATATTCTATTAATTTTGACTGATGTGCTTGTTTATGCATCATATACACTTTTTGGACTATGAATATTAACTGAATAATTTCTCAAATTCCATCAAGAATCAGGTGACAATGAGAGATAAGTTTGAGAGTGATGTGTTTCAGTCCAGTGCGGAAGGGAAGAAATTAGCTTAAGTCTGAATTAAATGCTTGTTTTATACAACCTCTTTTAAGGTTTCTGTACAAAGACAGGCATAGTGAAACTATAGAGCTCTTTACAGTGTGTGTGAATGCAATTCTATAATAAAATTTCTACTTCACAAATATTTATATAGAATATAAATAAATTACTTTTGTTATTCTTTAATTATCTTCTATGTTAAATGACTCCCCTCCTGTATTACTGACCCGCAGCAGTCATTCTTGTGATGCTGGGACAGCACTGAGCGACTGCAATAATGTTGAACTACAGTACTAGACAGCAAAATGCTGTCTAACAGTTCCACCTGTTCATAGCTGTACTGAAAGAGAACAAAGCTGGTACAAACCTAGAACTATGGTAAGTTTAAGTGAATCATCAAATCCTTGTAGAATAAACATGATGTAATAAATAAATACATGCTTTTAGTTAGTGTGAGATCAGGCTTAGATATAATAAATGGACTTTCCCACTAGTCAAAAAATTTACTTTATTATTATTATTATTATAGAGCAGACTGAAATTACAAATTTAAATGTAATAATTTATGTAATAATGGGTAATATATATATATATATATATTTAATAGGGGTGTAACGATACGCGTATTCGTATTGAACCGTTCGGTACGACGCTTTCGGTTCGGTACGCGGTACGCATTATGTATACCGAACGGTTCGTTGGAGTAATTAATTATATTTGAAAAAAAAAAAAAAAAGAGAGAGAGAGAAATATAATGATATGCGTTCAACAAGGTAGCCCAATAACTCAAACAACGTAACAGGCAACGCCCCTGACACTCCCGAAGAAGAAAAAAACACCATCTTATATGTTTATGTTAGGCTACTCAGCAGGCGCTCGCTCACTCAGTACGCGCTGAAGGCTCGTTGCAAAATAGCCAATGTGTTTAACAGACTAGAAATGAGAAGATCCTCCAATAACCAACAGGTCTGGTGTTTGGGTGCACTTTGGATTCCCTTTAAGCTATAATGGTGATGGCAAGAGAGTGGTGGATAAAAAAACAACGGTATGTCGCATCTGCAACATGACAGGGTACACCAGCGGGAATAAAAAAAAAAAAAAAAAAAAACACCAGCGGGAATATCTGGGATATATGCGTCAGTACTATCTGGGAAAAGACGAAAAAAAGGAGAAACATGCACGCAGCAAACTATCCCTGCAGCATTTAGAAACTATAGCTTACAGGGAATCCAACCCAAACACCAGACCTGTTGGTTATTTTAGGATCTTATATTTCTGGTCTGTTAAAGGCATTCGACATTTTGCAACGAGCCTTCAGCGCGTGCTGAGTGAGCGAGCGCCTTAGGGGCCGTTCACATATCGTGCCTAAAAACGCATGGAAAACGCTAAGCGCGTCTTTCTCCTCCTTTCCAAAGCGCTTGGGCAGAAGCGCTCATGAGGCGTCTGTCTTTGCTAAGCAACAATGACGTGCTCTCTCCATGAGACGCGGAAATTTCAGCGAAGGATAAATGGATTTGCAGCTCTAAAAATCGCTTGCAGTAGCTCTGCTACTAAATTTATTTCAAAATTGCAATCCATATACAACTATGATCAGCTGATCCTTCATCTTGGCTGAGCTCTCAACGTTGTTACGGGAAAGGATGAAGCTGATTGGTTAGTTCTTGTCACATGACCCGCGGTGCGCTTGCGGCATTCTGAAAAGTTGAGATGTTTTTACATTTTGCTGTATCTAAAACGTATCGAACCGAACCGAACCGTGACATCAGTGTATCGTATCGAACCGAACCGTGAATTTTGTGAACCGTTACACCCCTAATATTTAACCATGCATAAACATGGCAGGACATCCATTTATGTCAAATAATTCAAACACACAAAGGATGATGAAAATAATGTAAAATATCGAGGGCCAGAGTACAGATTAAAAATGAGAGAATTTTTTTACAAATACATTTTTGTTTTTATTTCAGGAGTACCCTTAACAGAGGTGTCAGCTGCAAGCTGCCTGACCTCTTAAGTGGCTGAGGTGTATTAGGATTTTGTCAGCACTACATCCCTTTGGGTCACCACTCAGGATGTTAAGTGAGGATTCATTGGTGGATTTTGCCTTAGGAAAAGTTTAGGATGGAAGTGTGTTGTCATATCAGCAGAAACAACCTGCAACATTAATCACCATCAAGATGCTCCATCGCCGGCAAATCTGACACTTGTTGATTACAGCCTTGAACCATCTATCTGCTTATTTCTCCATAACAAACATTTAGGTTTTATATATGTACATGTGTTTGACATGTGCTTGTCAGACAAGTAAATCAATCATTCACTTTTCAGAGTAAAAAAAAATATATATATATATTGAGATTATTGACTAAATTGAACTACTGGTACATAAAATAAATGTCACATTTTCAATTATGCTGATAGTCGGGGAAACATCACTCTTGGTCGTGTGATGTTGCTTAGGGTATTTATATAATATATTATATAGATGCTTATTATATAGATGTCCTGTCGGGCAATTAAATTTAAAATTGAAATTTCATCAGATCATTCACCCTGCCAGTTTAGAGTGTTGGTGGTTTGTTTTATTGTCAAACAGTTATTCAGTCGTTAGGAGCTGTCCAGTGCAGATTGGGAATGTTGAGAAGTGAGCTTAAAGGGACAGTTAACTTTCTCGATAAAGACAGGAGTCAAATATTCCTTTAACATTCAGCAGTTTGTATATTATGGCTGCTAACTAGGCTGCAATTATGCATTAACCTAAAAGAAAAAAACATTTTAAATGTGTTTGTCATTTGTTATCTTTAGAAACATAACAGACTGTAACCTTTGACATATTTACTCCAATACTAAGTTCTTATTATGAAGACATATTTCATGTTGTTGATGTTCATTTAAATAGTTAGAAATGTAATTATGTTTGTTTTTTTTTTTTTTAAACTGATTGTTTTAAATATTGGCCTCTGGTTGAAATGCTGGCTTTAAATTATAGTGTACGTACAGGGAATATTTAATTTATAGCAGAATCTGGCTAATTGTTGCCAGTGAGTGATGACTTTTCAGAATTGTCACAAACTAATCACGTTTCTATTTAAGATTGCTCTGTTGGAATTTTAGATGGCTCTGTATTTAAATTAAAATCACTGTTAAAGGGCAACCATGTCCCAGCACAAAGCAAAAGGATTAGCCTCAAATCCATCTGCACAAATGGACTTTTGTGTCAGAAATATTGAAATC
Organism: Carassius gibelio; assembly: GCF_023724105.1. Taxonomy (NCBI): domain Eukaryota; kingdom Metazoa; phylum Chordata; class Actinopteri; order Cypriniformes; family Cyprinidae; genus Carassius; species Carassius gibelio. The sequence continues at coordinate 22,928,308 of NC_068371.1, forward strand.
TTCTGAAAAATAAAAATAAAAAATCTGATTTTAAGACTTGTTTTCATTATTGGACTATGTTTTTTGTGAACACAGTATAATGTAAGCTTTGCAATTAACACAATTACCTTAATTTTACAGTTTTACCAAGGAAATGGCAAGAAAAAGTAGCATTGCTTATCTGTGATGATTATCATAATTCCTCTGCTTAAAACATCAATAGTGCACAAGTTACTTTTTTTTTCTTGGTTAATAATAAATACCCATAAAGCAAAAGAGTGAAGGCATGGCATCATTAGTAGACTTATCACAGATACAGGTCATGCTGTTCTCAGTACATCGGTGTCGGATGCAGTTCCTACATATCCCTAAGATGATGCCACACTCACAGAGGGATGACACTATATGTCCCAAACAAAGACAGTCTTTTTTCCACTTGTGTCTGACTTTTAATCTTTTTTTATACCATATACAGTCAGTCAGTAGTATGACTGGTGCTGACAGAGCACCAGCACAATGTTTATTTTTTTCTCCTTTTGTCAATTCACATTATCAATAAGAACTCTTTCCCAAATTATAGCATCACATGAAAGGCAGTAAGAATGGCTTATGCATAGGGTTTGGAATCGTGTTTTTTTTTTTTTTTTTTTTTTTTTAATGATACCATATGATGTCAAATCGATGGTTTTAAAATCCAAAACGTAAAAAAAAGAGCCACAAAACAACAGTGGATGTTGTTGATAATAGGCCTAACAGCAAAGTAGTCTGTATTCTTGGCAGCTTATGCAACAATACAATTATCCCATGGTTTTCGGTTCAGTTCAGTTCTGGTGGCTTTGCACAAGTAATTTTTTGGTGAGTTGCGATTCTAAATGTGGTTTCTAAAAAAAATAAAAATATATATATATATATATATATATATAAATTTATTTATTTTTATTTTTTTTTTGAGAGAAGAGTTATTTTCCCATTTTCAACAAAATAAAATGGATTTACCATTATTGAGTGCTATGTTCACATGTAATGTCTGTTTCATTCATAATGGAAACTGGAGGGTGCCCTCCTGCAGAAACTACACATATGTATCACAGAAGTAGTAGAACTCGTGACGCTTCAGGAAATCCCTAATATGGACAAAGACTTCCAGCTATCGCTGAATAATAAAAAAAAAAAGATGGAAATGTTTTGAATGAAAAACATGAAGACAACACACACTCAACTGTGACAATGTATGGTCCATCTGTGTCCTTCAAGCAATCTCTGGTATTTTCTAAATAATTTTGTACAGGTGCATCTCAATACATTAGATGCACCTGTACAATAAATGTCTGTAATTTAACTAAGATTTTGAAACTTGTGTATTAAATAAACTACTTCTGTTTGTGTGCACTGAATTTAAGTCTTTGGTTCTTTTAATTGTCATGATTTTGGTTCACATTTAACAAAAACCCACCAATTCACTATCTCAACAAATTAGAATATGGTGACATGCCAGCTTAAACATCAGCTAATCAACTCAAAACACCTTCAAAGGTTTCCTGAGCCTTCAAACTGGTCTCTCAGTTTGGTTAAATGGAAGACCAGTAATCCAGAAGACAATCATTGACACCCTTCACAAGGACTATTAAAAATAATAACTTTTTCATAACAACTCAGGATTTTCCCTATCATCATTTCTTTCTACCTTGTGAAAGTCACATTAAGCCAAGTTTGGTGACCCATACTCGTGCTCTTTATTTAACCCATCTAAAGTGTACACACACAGCAGTGAACACACACACCATGAACACACACCCAGAGCAGTGGGCTGCCATTTCTGCTGCGGTGCCCTGGTGCAGTTGGGTGCTCTGTGCCTTGCTCAAGGGCACCTAAGTCATGGTATTGCCGGCACAAGACTCAAACCCACAACCCTAGGGTTAAACTCTCTAACCACTAGGCCATGACTTCCCATTGCCTTATCAATGTTGTCTTTGCTGGTAAAGTATGGTGATAAGTGTGTTCCCCTGTCTAATTTTTGAGCTTCACATCACCAAACAATACTAGTGCATCTACAGAGCCAGCAGCCAGAGAGAGTGAGGATTGTTTCTGATGTAAGGAGGAACACAACATTTAATATTATTTCAACATGGCGAAATACAACCATATATATATATATATACAGTATATTTTAAAAAATATATACATATATAGTGTACAGTCTTTCAGATGACTCATTCAGATGATTCTTCACTAAAACACAACTTATTTCTTAATGTGTAAAACGTCTTTAAATTAGCACCAAACTACTGAATGCACCTTTAATTTCACCATGAGCAAAATAAAGGTGAATCCACTTAGAATGCAGATTGAGTATGTGATATTAATTAGTATTTGTTTAATACTATCGTCTTCTATCTTTTCTTTTTCCTCTTCAGCTGGGAATGAGGAATAGGAATGTCTGGCCGCAGTGAAGAAGATTCAAAAAGAGTTAGATCAGGGAAAAGGTCAAATTCTTTCAAAGTTAAATGTCTTTAAAGGGTTGGGGTGGAGACTTCTCCTTGAGGTGATGATTTACTCTGCAGTGACCGGAAACTGCTTAATTTGCAGCTAAAAATGATCATTTTTCTTGCCATGTTTGGATTGGCGTGTTTACTGGAAGAATGTGTGAGAGCAAGCAGAAGAATACCAAGAGAGAGATGTTTGATGATTGTGTTCACTGAAGAACCATAACCTCATTGTAATGCAGATGGGTTATTGAGAGCCACAGTTCGGATGAAGGCACGCTTGCCTCCCTGTGGTATCCACCCCTCCCCCATGTGGTTTTTCAATTGCTAGGCGAGAACAGTCCCGTCGGTTTTCACTTCTAGCTTTCATCATAGGACTATTGAAGTTGAGAAATAATGCACCGGACGGAAGCTGTCTTTCTACCCTCATCTAGTGTCAGTTTGTCTAAAACCACCATAACCTTAAATACCAATTTTGAAATTGGTCTTGGTTCAGAGGGGAAAACAATACTGCGAAGATGTCAGGTGTGTTAACAAGAGCTGAGTCTTTCAAAACAAGCAATAGCTTGGCTGAAGGTCTGTTTGCGTGCGTGTACGTGTGTGAGCCTTTACGCTCAGCACGATCTGTCACTGTACTTCTCGAAGCTAGTCTAATAATGACACACGAGTGCTCTTTATATGGCTACAATCACCTAATGAGGGTTAGACATCACATCCAGTTAAACGGAGGAGGTGTTTTAGGAAAATGGACTGAGCTGACAAAGATAAGATGTAATTATAATGAGCTCAGACTGCTGTATAGGAACGTTAAAGTCAAGCAGCCATTTTATTTAAGATGTTAACAGCTGTTCAGTTGGACAGTCTTAATTTTGCCTGGGCTATTTAAAACAAATGCTATACCAGGATGATGCTGCAATTGGTGTGGTCACATTTTAAAAAAAACCTTTTCTTAAATGTTTGGCTATTTCATAAAATCACTTAGTTTGCTTTTGAATTACAGTAAATTTCACATCCAAGGTTGCTTCAGTATTATCTTCTTTATAACATTACTGTATAACATGTCCATTACGAAGTGAGCTAATTAAACTTAATTGAACTCAAATAAAGATTGCGATTGCTTTTAACACAATTCAATTATCGAGTCATTAAAAGTGTTGAATGATGTTAAAATTTGACACTAACATGTCCTGTGTTTCATTAACCTGCAGCATTAGTTTCTACTATCATTGTATTGCTCAATACGCATGCATTTTAATGTCAGTTATATATATATATATATATATATATATATATATATATATATATATATATATATATATATATATATATATATATATATATATATATATATATATATATATATTGGCAGGCAAACTCTCAACTATTTGCTAAACCAGGCCACCAGGAAAATAATGCTTACTGTGTAGCCCTAAATGAATTTAATTTTGTGAGCTTTGAATGTTCCCAAGCTCAATTGAAATGATTGAACCACCAAAACGGCACTAGCCAAGCTCATCACGAGGTCACGCTGACCCTTTACTCTGCGGCTCCAGAGATAGTGTCCGTCTTAGACAGATAGAGCTGAGTGACTGATTCAGGGCAGAGCACTGCTGGCAGACACACTCGTCCCACACTGATCCGCTCTCCTCTCTCGTGTCCTGACAACACAAGGCAGACGTGCAGAGCTGAGCCATGGCAGGCGGCAATACACCCTGTCAATGCTTTATGGATTCAGTCACTGTGGATGGGCGGACAGTTATGTTCCCTAGGCTGTTTTCCGCCCATCCTCTGCTTGTCTTCTTTCTCTGTGCAGCTGCCGTGGCTCCGGCTCTGTGGTGTGATTTGTGAGTGACAAGGCCTTTGTAGCAGTTTTCAGAAAGCGTCTGTGTCAGGTTGTTAGATGTGGTCATGGAGCACGCCGTAATGACACGCACCTGCAGGGTTTACTGTAGCTGTTTGACCAAGATCTGCTGGAATTTGACATCAATATTGTATGGCCATCAAATGTCTATGCTTTGCATAGATTAGCTGTGTCTCAATTCACATATTTTCTTAAATAGTATGCAGGATTACTATTAGTGTGGAATAAATCATAGTGCTTTAAAAAAAGTATTCCGAAGGTGCTTGTTTAGTATTCTATTCCCAGCGGATTGTGCTCACTTTTTGGGCTCATATTGTCTATTAACTTTGTACTATGCAAATCGTTCCCTTTTGTTTTTTCCAGTGTTTGAAATGCGTCAAGGAATGTGGTTCTTTTTATGAAATACAGGTTTTTGCCAGACAAAACAGGGCCCAAAGTTCCACTTTTGATTCATCTCTCTGTAATAACCTGTTCCAAAATTCTTGAAGACCATCCAAGTGCTTCTTAGCGAACATGATGTGAGCATTCTTGGAAAGGAAATGTTTCTGCCTTGCTGCTCTGCCATGGATCTATTTTTGACCAGTGTCTTTCTGATGTTAGCTGAGTAATGCTGAGCAATAATTGGCTGTTGTTCTGGTGTTTTTTTGTGACTTATTGGGTTGGAAACTATTTCAAACCTTCTCCATTTAGATGACATTGCTCTGAATGTGGTTTGTTGAATTTTTGAATCCACCCTGTGAAATATTTCACTCAGTCTTTTGAATAACAGTAAAGTGTTTCTTTCAAATTATTTTATAGTAGCAACTACTTTATTGAAAGTGCACGCTTCTTCATTTCATTTTTTATTCAAAAAGAAATCTTTTGAACATTTTCAATGTATTTACTGTTTCTTTCAATTGATTAATGTGACCTTGCTGAATAAAAGTAGTAATTTCTTTAAGAAACTGTTTTCTTATAAAACTTTGGAACAGTGTTGTTTCATGAATTAAATCATTTGAAAATAACTGTTAACCAGGGGTGCACAGTTTTTCAGTCTGGCTCTCATGAGATCACCTAGAGATTTGGTTTGGTGATCACACTGCACATAGTGTGACCCATTAAATGTAAAAATAAAAAATAAAAAAAAAATAGTAATAGTAATTACTATAATAGTAATAATAATGTAGTTTTATTGCACTTTATTTAGTTTAAAAAAAAGTAAAAAATTTATTTAGTAAAAAAAAAAAGACCACACAAAGGTTATATTCATGTTATTTATAAACAAAAATATCTAGAAACAACATTTTCATAATATGTGCAGTATTTAAAATAATAATAATAATAATAATAATAATAATAATAATAAACGCATTTCAGCTAGTTGCCAATAAAACATTTATCATTTTCTTAACTTAATGTGCTAAAATAACAAAATAAAAATAAATAATTAAATAAAATAATAAGAGCTATTGACATATGTATATATAAAAAGACAAACACATAACGTAATTATGAAAACTGGAACAAATGCAAAATGAAAATGTAAAATATAAAAACTAAATAAAAATTAAATGTATTTGGATGATACTGAAATAACAACTATTAATGACCCTCGATTCTGGTTTGTTGTGTACTCAAACAGAATTGTTCATTGTAAACTACCTATTAACCTCTATGTAATTATCAGTAGGTAACGGTGAGAGTTTATTGTGCTACCTGTTGACAGCCAGCTGGCAGCTGATTTGAACAGCAGACGTCTGCACAGTCGGAACCTGCAAAGAACCGTCTGGATCCTCACCAGTTAGTCAGTGTCAGTGTTTGGGAAAATGTCTGCTCACTGAAGGCTCGTTGCAGTGGTGACAGCACCCTACTGCCTGATGTAATTAGAAAGACGCCCCAACATATGCCCAAACACATACACACTGTCTGTCAAAGGTTCCCAACAGTTGTCTACAACAGGTAATATATATATATTCATTAATCAAATTTGTAATGCAGTTTTTTTAGTTTTTTTTTTTTTTTTTACAATTTAACAATACTACATTACAGCTGCAAAGTATTTTAAATGTGTGTCTTATATTTTTGGATTACTAGACAAAGTATTTTGAATAAGTTATTCATATTAAAATAAATACGGTAAAATAATATTAGTAAAACATTACATGGTTATTTAAAAAACATGAATGGTTATATTAAATATTAAGTGGCTTTTGAAATGTAAATAAGAGGCATTTCAATTTAACTCAAACTGAGTACAATTTAAGTCAAAATTAGGATAAATGATCTATTAAGTGTTTCCAAAACCATAGAAACAGTCAAATATTAGTCCTATGAAGTGAAACACAGCATTCATTAAGCAAATTGTCCTTTTTAGTTGCATTTTTATTAAATGCTTCAAGCACTTTTTAAGATTAGTAAATATCGATACAAAAAAAATAAGAAAATATATACATGAAACAGAAAATAGAATTTTGACAATATATAGACTTTACAATCTCTCACGGAAAAAAATAAATCTAAATATACAGTATATACATGAATTAAATATTATTAAGGGGCAAAAGAATATAATTTATTTCTTTTTTTATCTTTCCATCTTTTCCATCCATAAAATGGTATATACATGAAACAGAAAATAGAATTTTGACAATATATAGACTTTACAATCTCTCACGGAAAAAAAAATAAATCTAAATATACAGTATATACATGAATTAAATATTATTAAGGGGCAAAAGAATATAATTTATTTCTTTTTTTATCTTTCCATCTTTTCCATCCATAAAATGCAGACTCTTTAAACTCTTTCCACGTCATCTCTTTCTGCATGCCCTGAGGCTGGTAAATGGAAAACACTTTAGTAGGGCAATTAACATATTTCCCTTCTATGCCAGGAAAGCCTGTGTGCATGTGAGGACAGTTCGGACCCTGCTTCACGTCCATTTTACAAAACCTGCAGAAGCGACCAACGTGTTCAGTTTTAGGCCTTTTGCATTTTTGCTGTCTTCTCTCCTCCACCCATTTCTTTGTGTCCTCAAGTTCACTCTTAAAGAAGTCAATTTCCATAAAGTCTTGGAATGGCATTCTGGGGTTTGTTAGTCCTTTTAATCACTGTAAGCATTCTAAACATTTGTGGAACAGTAAAAGTACCTGACGGGGCCTTGCTGATAAAAAATAAAAAAAAATTTTTTTACAGAGGAACCATCTTCAGCTGTCCACAAGCAAGTCTTTTGTTTGTTTCTTTTTCTCCTGCTCAGGTTGCTGCTGCTGCTGCCGCTTAATAATACAAATCTCTCAATGGTGTCATGAGTTAGGAGTGCGGTCAAAGCAGGTGCTGGTGGGTTTACATCCACAGGCTTCATTGTTACCACTAGCACTCTGGCTGTTTTACTACATGCTTTAAAGGCATTTCGTTGTTTAATGATAAACTGGTGTCCACTTTGCTTGACATACTGTGAAAAGTGCAGTTCTGTGTATACGAATGGATCATAATGCTGTTTTGATCAGTACAGCAATTTGGTGGACCATTGCTGCATGCTCCTGAAGATGACCTTCTTCCCATGGTGTTTATTAAGCAATTTGTCAATGAGCTCTGCATTTGTGGTCCAGTACAAACACCCTGCCACCAGTCTTCACAGGTCCAGTATGGGTTGCAGGCAAGGCCAGCATAGGCAGAGGTGGCATATATGTAGTTCCTAGAGGAAAAAAATGTTATCAGTATCTGCATTCTGAAAATTCTATATGAGGCTCCACATGGGAACCATGATATGAGGACAGCGAGGGCACAGGCTGTGTGCCAGTGGGAAAAGTTGAACATTATTTAGTTTAATGTGTAAGGAAACAGAGTTTCTGCAGGTTTTATTAAGGTAAAGTTAAGGCCTTTTTAGGACTAAGTAAATCAAACTTGAGAAACAAATGAGAAACACGAATATGTTCTGTAAATGTAAATGTCTGAAGAGAAACACGAGTTATATTAACTTCAGACAGATATTCATAATTTCATTCATTTTATAAAAACGCACTGAAACTCTGTGCTCTCAGACACTAGAATATGGAAATACAGTATATTTTACTGTATTTCATGCTGCAAAAAAAAGTGATTCCTCCATATTTTTGTCTTGTTTTTCTATTAAATAAAGATACTTTTACTGGAGATACAAAATGACATGAACATGAAGTGATTTTGTGATTAAAAAAATATCTGATATCTGATATCTAATATCTGTCATTTGGCAAAAGAGTCACCTTAATTTAATGAACAAACTAATAAAAAGGAAGTTTTGATAACTCATTGACAAATATTTGTTATTGTTTTAAGTATAACTCATTTTATTACATTTTTAAGACTTCATTTTACATTTCCATTATAAATAAAAATATCTTGATTGAAAGATGTTTGATATTTTTATTGGAATACAAGACAAAACAGAAGAGATTCATTCACTTTTTGCTATGCATCCAACATTTAATGCCATCATTTTATAAATTTAAGACTTTGTGCTCTGATTTAAAACTTTAAGGCATTCACTTGTGTAAGGGTAAATAAATACATTTTCAGATGTTAAAACCTGCAGAAACCTTTTTGTGTATGGTGTTATTAATGTGTCAAATGTTTACCTGTATCTGACTGAGGATCTGCTTGTGTACCAGAAAAAGATGATAGCAAGTGCACAAGCAGTGTAGAATCCGTGCTCTCTACAAGAATATCAAAATAGCAATATTACAAAAAGCAATAATTCTATTGCAGATACAAATAAACACACATATATATATATATATATATATATATATATATATATATATATGTCAGGGACAGAGGACTACGGAGACAGAACTGCAATACAAATGACAAGTTTATTGAAGTTATGTTTAAAGTAGAGTGAAGGTGAGATGAATGGTAGTAGATCGCTGATATAAGTCCAGTGCACACAATGGATGGTTTGCCAATGGTGGGTTCCTCGAGGAAGATGAAAGTCAAGCGGTTCTGTGTAAACAGGAAGAGATATGGGTCAGGAGAAGTCGCAAGCATTAGTGCATGCTAGTAGAGACGAGACCGGACGGTGACTGAGTGAGAGTGTCTGGTATTTATGGTGCTGTCTTGATTGGGAGTGCCAGGTGTGGTGAATCAGAATTCAGGTGAATGTGATCTTGGGAAATGAGGTGTGTGTGTAGTAGGACCTGGTGGATCCGTGACAGTACCCCCCCTGACGGTCCGCTCCTGAGAACCGTGGGTTCCGCTGATGTCGAGGAGGGCGACCTCTGGGCCTCGGAGCAGGTTTATTTGGATGAGTGTGGGGAAACTCTTGTAGGAGTTCGGGATCCAAGATGTCATCTCGAGGTACCCAGGCTCGTTCTTCAGGTCCAAATCCCTCCCAATCTACAAGGTATTCTAGTCGCCCACCCCGACGTCTGGAGTCCAGGATTTCTTTGACCATGTAGATGTTGTTGTCCTCGTCCAGAGGGGGGGCTTCTTCACCAGGTCCTGTGGGGGGAACAGAAGAGACAGGTGAGTAATAAGTTTTAACTGGGATGTGTGAAAAACTGGGTGAATCCTGTATTGAGGTGGGAGACGTAATTGAAAGGCTACCGGATTGACCTCCTTGATGATTTTAAATGGTCCAATGTCTTTGGGACTTAGCTTTTTACAAGGTAAACAGAGACGGATGCATCGTGTGGAAAGCCAAACCTTGTCCCCAACCTTGAAATTGGGCGTTGGGGCTCGCCTGGCATCAGCCTGTTGTTGGTGGCGTCGGATGGCTGCTTGGATGTGATGGTGTGCTGAGTCCCAGACCCTCTCGCTCTCTTGGAACCAGTGTTGGATGGAAGGGACTTCACATGGTTCTGCTGTCCATGGAAACATGGGGGGGTTGGTAACCGAGTACGCACTGGAAAGGGGTGAGACCTGTGGTTTGTTGTCATAAGGAATTCTGTGCGTACTCGGCCCATGGTAGAAACTGGCTCCAAGAGTTCTGGTGGTTGTGGCAGAAGGTTCGGAGGAAGCGACTAACCTCTTGGATTTTGCGTTTTGTTTGTCCGTTTGTTTGAGGATGATACCCAGATGATAGACTCACGGTCACATCAAGGAGTTTGAAGAACGCTTTACATACTCTGGAGGTAAATTGTGTTTCTCTGTCCGAAACGATATCCTCTATATAAAGACATTCCGCAGTTTCCATAGCTGTGGGTAAACCTTTCAAAGGTATCAGTCTCAACATTTTGGAAAATCGATCTACTATAACTAAAATGCAAGTGTTACCTTGTGATGCAGGGAGGTCTGTAGCAAAGTTAACTCCAAGATGTGACCATGGTCGTTGTGGAACATGAAGAGGTCGTAATTTAAAATTAGGGAGATGTTTGGGTGTTTTTTGCCATGGCACAGTCCTGGCCCCCCCTCACGAACCTTCTGATGTCTTCGGCCATGTTGGGCCACCAGAAGCGATGTTTTAGCAGCGAGAGGGTTTGCTGTGTGCCGGGATGACCAGTGCCCAGAGAGGTGTGGGCCTTGGTGATGAGAGGTGTGCGGAGTGGTGGCAGGGTCAGGGATGATGTCGTCTTCGTGCCACTCAATAGAACAAACAAAGATTTTCTCAGGAAGGATGGTTTCAGGAGGTGAGGTATCTTCTTCTGGTGAGAAAATTCTGGACAGTGCATCAGCTTTACAGTTCTTTGACCCCGGACGGTATGAGATGGTAAAATTGAAACGTGTAAAGAAAAGGGCCCACCTGGCTTGTCGAGGGTTCAGTCTTTTTGCTTCTCGAAGGTACTGGAGGTTTTTGTGATCCGTTAACACTGTAAAGGGATGGCGAGAACCCTCTAGCCAATGTCGCCATTCTTCTAAGGCCAGTTTGATGGCCAGCAGTTCACGGTCACCGATATTGTAATTTTTCTCCGCCGGGTTGAACTTGTGAGAATAGTAGGCACAAGGATGGAGACGAGCTGGGCTCCCCTGTCGCTGGGAAAGGATGGCTCCTACCCCTGTAGAAGATGCATCTACCTCCATGGTGAAAAGTTTGTTGGGGTCTGGGTGAACAAGTATGGGAGCTTGACAGAAAGCGGATTTGAGTTGAGTGAATGCTTGTTCAGCCTCTTCGCTCCATTTCAACTGTTTGGGAGCACCCTTTAAAGCAGATGTGAGTGGAGCCACAATCACACTGTAATTCTGAATGAACCTTCTGTAGAAGTTGGCAAATCCTAGGAATTTTTGTAGCTCTTTGACTGTGGAGGGTTTCGGCCAGGTCTTGATTGCTGCCACCTTCCCCTCGTCCATACTCACTCCGTGGTTGGAGACATCGTATCCAAGGAACTTGATCTCAGATTTGTGGAATTCGCATTTTTCTGCTTTGACAAAGAGTGAGTGTTCTCTTAATCTTTCCAGTACTTCTCGAACCTGTAACACATGGGTCTCAAAGTCTTTAGAGTAGATGAGGATATCATTGATGTACACTATCACAGAATCATTTAGCAAGTCTCTAAATATCATGTGCATGAAATCCTGGAAGACTGAAGGAGCATTGACTAGACCATATGGCATTACAAGGTATTCCCAGTGGCCAGTAGGAGTCACAAAAGCAGTTTTCCATTCATCTCCAGCTCTTATCCGGATCAAATTATATGCACTACGTAAGTCTAGTTTTGTGAAGATACTTGCTCCACGGAGCTGTTCTAGTGCTGAAGGGACGAGAGGAAGGGGATACCAGAACTTGCGGGTGATGTTGTTAAGCTTGCGATAGTCTACACAGGGGCGGAGACCTCCATCCTTCTTCGTCACAAAGAAGAATGGAGAAGCAGCAGGGGCTGTCGATGGACGTATGTACCCTTGTTCCAAGGCTTCAGAGATGTATTTATTCGTGGCTTCTTGTTCTGGGAGAGTGAGGGAATAGATTTTACCTTTAGGCACTGGTTCACCCGGAAGGAGGTCAATCGCGCAGTCCCAAGGCCGGTGAGGTGGTAACCGCGAAGCTCTCTTGGGACAGAAGACATCCTTGTAGTCTGTGTACTCCTGAGGGATTTGTACAGATACGGTTTCTTTAGGACTTTCAATGGTGGTGCTGTGAAGTTTAACACTTACTGGACGTGCATGGGGTTGAGGTCTTTCAGGGAAGCAATGTGGAAAGCAGTTATCACCCCAACGTTTCACCTCTCCAGTGTCCCAAGAGAGCTCCGGGTGATGTTCCATTAACCATGGTCTTCCCAGAATTACGTCGGCGGTGGAATTCTCCAGGACCAGTAGTTTGATGGTTTCCCGATGCAGGACACCCACTGTCTGAGTGAACTCATGATTTTTATGTTTGATGTATGACCGGTTGAGTGGTGTTCCAGTGATGAATTGTGCTCTTAGTTTCGGTGTGATGGGTTCCTTCTTGATGTTAAACTGTTTGCAGAGTTTTGCGGAGATGAAGTTACCTGCCGAACCAGAGTCAAGGAGGGCCGTGACTATAACCGACATATGGTGAAGAGACAGTTTAACTTTAGTAGACAGGGGTGTATAAATGTGGTTTTCTGGTTGAATAGTACTCACCAGGGCTTGTGATGGACGGACAGGACATTCAGCAATATGATGTTCATTGCTAGCACAATATAGGCAGAGTCCCTGTGTAATGCGACGTTGACGCTCTGACAGTGGAATGCGGGTGAAATCCAACTGCATGGGTTCTGGTCCTGGAGACGGCGGTTCTGGTGGGCGAGTGAGTGCAGTTTGAGATGTTCGGCAAGATACCATCCTATTTTATATGCGAATGGCTCTCTGGATGAATCGTTCTAATCCGATGGTATCATCAAATGCTGATAACTGGAGACGAAGTTCTGCATTCAAACCGTTTCGGTAGGTTGTAATGAGCGCCCGTTCATCCCATCCACTAGCGTGCGGAATCTCTGCAGCCGAAGTTTTCCCCTGTTGAATATTATACAGCTCATCACAGACTGAATTATCACTTTCGGAATATCCAAATACCTCTTGAAAATGTTCATGAAAAGCGCGATAGGAGAGGAGAACTGGTCCATTCTGTTCCCGGATTGAAACAGCACACTGTAGCGCCTTTCCGGTAAGTAAAGAAAGCATAAATGCTATTTTGCTGCGGTCTGTAGGGAAACGGTTAGGTTGCATCTCAAAAATAAGTTCACATTGCAAAAGGAATCCTTTGCACTCATTCGCCTCAGCAAAATACGGTTTAGGATTGGCCATTGGGACTGCGGTAGAGGTAGCCTGGATGGTAGTTGATGTGGACGGTGTTTGTAGCAGTTCTGCCCGTAGCGTGTCCACAAGTTGCTGAAATGTGTCTTGTTGAGACATCTTCGGTGTTGGTCCGGTCTTCTGTCAGGGACAGAGGACTACGGAGACAGAACTGCAATACAAATGACAAGTTTATTGAAGTTATGTTTAAAGTAGAGTGAAGGTGAGATGAATGGTAGTAGATCGCTGATATAAGTCCAGTGCACACAATGGATGGTTTGCAAATGGTGGGTTCCTCGAGGAAGATGAAAGTCAAGCGGTTCTGTGTAAACAGGAAGAGATATGGGTCAGGAGAAGTCGCAAGCATTAGAGCATGCTAGTAGAGACGAGACCGGACGGTGACTGAGTGAGAGTGTCTGGTATTTATGGTGCTGTCTTGATTGGGAGTGCCAGGTGTGGTGAATCAGAATTCAGGTGAATGTGATCTTGGGAAATGAGGAGTGTGTGCAGTAGGACCTGGCGGATCCGTGACAATATATATATATATATATATATATATATATATATATATATATATATATATATATATATATATATAAATTTTTATATATGTTTTTAGGAGGTGTTCATTTGCTCTGCCACAATTCTTTAGGATCGATATTTTCACGTTCTGAAGGCTTCAAGTGCCAGTAAATCCAAGTAAAAATGCAAATGATTTTTCAAACAGCTGTAATTTTCACTGCATTGCATGTATGCGTTCTGCGCATGCACAGTGTGAAACACAGGACGCTATAACAGGAAGAAGCTCCAGCGTATCAACTACCAAAGTCGTCTCTGTTTATCGAGCTTGGCATGAATGTATTTGAGAGTAACTGGGGTAAAACCTTAAGCTTCTTCGGTGTTTTCGTCACGGTGCTCGCCGCTGTTTGTTACTATCTTGAGAATTCAGAGATCGACGAGACTTTCCTGACCTAAATAATTTGTCACACTGCGCATGCGTGAAATGCGTTAAAAATTTTTACGTAATTAACGACAAACAACTAATTAACGCCGTTAACGCGCTATTTTTGACAGCCCTAATATATATATATATATATATATATATATATATATATATATATAACAACCATGATGTTACTATTGTAAAACTGTACTAATCCCTGCTGTTTTTGGCAGATTGATATTTATTTAAAACTTCATAGCTGTACTGCAAAAATAATGTCCAATATTGTAACAACAATGGTACATTTATTGTTGTGACTTTTGTGAACTAAATACCATGGCTAAATTATGGTTACTTAACCATGGTCAGAAAACATTTTTTGAACTGTGGAATACATGTAATCTCATTATAAAAATGAAAATAATAGTTACACCCATTCATAATTTAGCTTGTAATCAACAGATGACGTGTTAATGACAACAAACAATACAGACACATAAATTACAGCTACATTTACATTACATTTAATCATTTAGCAGACGCTTTTATCCAAAGCGACTTACAAATGAGAAAAATAGAAGCAGTCAGGTCAACAAAGAACAACAACAGTAAACAAGTGCCATGACAAGTCTCAGTTAGTCTAGTACAGAACGCAAAGCCAGGTTTGTTTGTGTTTTTTTTATATATATATATATATATATATATATAAATGAAAAGACAAGAAAAGAAGGAAAAGTGCTAGTATTAGTTGGTTAAGTGCTGGCGAAAAAGATGAGTCTTTAGATGTTTCTTGAAAATGAGTAAAGAATCCGATTGGGAGGTCATTCCACCAGCTGGGCACAGTCCAGGAAAAGGTCTATGAGAGTGATTTTGAACTTCTTTGGGAAGGCACAACAAGGCGTCATTCACTTGCAGAGCGCAAACTTCTGGAGAGCACATAAGATTTAACCAGTGAGTTTAATTATGTTGGTTCTGTGCCAGTGCTCGTCTTGTAGGCAAGCATCAGTACCTTGAATTTGATGCGAGCGGCTACTGGTAGCCAGTGTAACCTGATGAAGAAAGGAGTTTTTTTTTGTTGGCTTATTGAAGACAACCCTCACTGCTGCATTCTGGATCAATTGCAGAGGTTTGACAGTACATGCAGGAAGGCCCGCCAGGAGAGTGCTACAATAGTCCAGTCTCGAGAGAACAAGAGCTTGGACAAGAAGTTGGGTGGCTTGCTCTGACAGGAAGGGTCTAATCTTCCTAATGCTGTATAAGGCAAATCTGCAGGACCGGGTCGTTGTAGCAATGTGGTCAGTGAAGCTTAACTAATGATACATTACAAATCCTAGGTTTCTGGCTGTCCTCGAAGGAGTAATGGTTGAAGAACCCAGCTGTATAGAGAAGTTGTGATGAACCAATGGGTTAGCTAGATTTACCAGGAGTTCTGTCTTCGTAAGGTTAAGCTGAAGGTGATGGTTTCTCATCCAGCTAGAAATGTCACTCAGACAGGCTGAAATGCGAGCAGCTACCGTCGGGTCATCTGGTTGGAATGAGAAGTAGAGTTGGGTGTCATCAGCATAGCAGTGATAAGAAAAGCCATGATTCTGAATGACAGATCCTAATGACGTCATGTAGATGGAGAAGAGAAGTGGTCCAAGTACTGAGCCTTGAGGAACCCCAGTAGCAAGGTGTTGTGACTTAGAAACATCACCCCTCCAAGACACACTGAAGGATCTATCAGAGAGGTAGGACTTAACCCACAGGAGTGCGGTTCCAGAGATGCCCATCTTTCTGAGGGTGGACAGGAGAATCTGGTGATTAACAGTGTCAAAAGCAGCAGACAGGTCCAGTAAGATGAGTACTGAGGATTTTGAAGCTGCTCTTGCTAGTCGCAGGGCTTCATTAACCGAGAGCAGAGCAGTCTCAGTTGAGTGGCCACTTTTGAAGCCAGATTGGTTGCTGTCCAGGAGGTTGTTCTGTACAAGGAACATAGAAAGCTGGTTGAACACAGCTCACTTAAGTGTCTTTGCAATGAATGGAAGAAGGGATACCGGTCTGTAGTTTTCAAGAAGCACAACAAACAATACAGACACGTACAACAAACAATACAGACACGTATGTGCAAACAAATTAGCCTACGATGAACTATAATAAATAAAACCTGACAGGGTAAAGTTTGGAAACTAACGAAGTTTACTAATGTGATTTCAGCATTAATGGTAATAAAACGTAAACTGATGTAACTTAAATTATCTTTCCTTTGATAGATGTGCTGGGAATGCGTTGAATTTAACAACCAAGCCACTGTGTTCTCTTTTTCTTCTTCTTCTTCTTCTTCTTCTTCTTCTTTTATTGTTTATTACTGTGTTTTCATTCTCTGAGTCATTATAAAAAATGACGAATTCAAACTTCCTGGGGTGCCGAAACACGGAGGGCGTAATGAGGGCGTACGAGGCCAAAAGAATACTGCATCCATAGTGGTTCAGCTATACCAGAATGAAGAATGAATGTGAAATGGTTTAGGGACGTCTAGCTAAAGAATCCCTGGCCACTTCTTTTATCTCTGTCCTTTATTGATCTACTCCATCTCTTCCTGACTTGACACAGAGAGATAAATCTTATCATCCCGTCCAATATCCATCTACCATCTACATTTTCGTAGACCTTTTGGAGACCAACCCGGCTGACAAAACCCCGTGTCTCAGCCAGAGCTGTCACTTACCCAGGGGTTATTCTCTATCAGTCATCCTCTCTCAGGAGTGTGTGTCTGATTTACTGGCAACCTTTGAAGATTGAGGAGGGGGGAAATGTCTTTGTTGGTACTTGAAATTGGCGGTTTGCCAATCACTGTGTCCTCCAGCTGGCACTGTAACTCTGGTGCCAAGATTACCTCATTACCACACTCTTTGGCACATCCAAACTAAAAATTATGAGAGAAAGAGCAAATAAGGATGAGACAGGAATATTCTGTGGTGGGCCGAATCCCCAGATTAACTCACCTCTTATAAAGCAGACCTGTTGGTCTGGTGCCATCAGGAAACAGCATTCACAAGTTCTGCATGGGCTCTTGTGCTCATTACTGCAGCTCGGATTTTTAATCAGAACGGAACATCTGCAGGCATCCCTGTCCAGCAGCGCTCTGAGACACATGCCAGCGATCAATCATGCCAGAACTGCCACCAACTGAAGGCCTTTGAGGAAATCTGGATTGAAAAACAGAGCAGAAATACATGGACAAAACTTGTCATCATAGAGTTTCTGTAGGCTGTGATTTTGAAAGAACAGCATGATTGTTGTTTGGGGTCTCTCGTCAGGAACAATAAAAAAGTATTTACATGTAGCCCTCTTTACGAGAACCAAACTAAGACTCCTTTAAGAGGATATGGACCAAAAAGTAAACCATGTTCAGATCTCCCAGGTCAGCTTAAGCTGTAACATCAGTCACCTAGGCTGCTTGTAATATAGCAGTAATTAACCTTTGTAATATTATATTGAATACTTGAGTAAAATTAGGGCAGTTAACTTATTATTATTGAAAAGATTAATTAAACATCCTTTGCATGTTTTGCAAATTGTTTTAACAACTTTTTTAATGATATTATTGTAATACAGTATTATTTATTGTATTTTTGATCAAGTTTTTGGTGAGCATAAGACACTTAAAAAAATAAAAATATTTATTTTTTGTTTATTTTTTATTTTTTAATTATAAATTATTAATTGTGATTTATTTTTGTTTACTTAAAGGAATACTTTACCAAAAAATTTAAAATAATAATAACCTCATCATTTACTCACCCTCGTGTCAGTCAAAACTTTTAGGGCTGGACGTTATTGCATTTTTTTTTTAATTTTTTAAAATAAATTTAATAAAAAAAAAAAAAAATCAGAACATTTGACCAATTCTCCATTTTGTACTATTTTTAACAAGTCAACTTAAAAAAGTAACTACAACATGATTCAAGTAACTTTTTCTTTATTGACCCTCCAATGAAAAAAAAAAGAAAAAAAAAAAAAAAACATGGACACGTTTGACTTGCGCTCGTGTTTCTTGCAGAATCTCATGCATGAAATGGCATTTTAAAATCACTGTGCTTAATTCAAAAGTTCAACCACCACGTTTTTTCCTATTCCACTGCCTGCGTCACATCGTCGTCAACACAAAATCGCATTCTGTGTGAATGGCATTAGTGATATATTCTACTTATGGTGCTTTACAGAGCATGTCACACATGAGCCGACAGTGGGTGGATCATTCTTTTCTCTTTACTGTAAACATTGGGATATTGCCAAAGTGTCCAATCCCAATGTTTAGTATAATTCTATTCAAAATCATGATTCATTGATTTATGAAAAAAAAAAAAAAACTGTGGTAAAACATAAAATTCAAAAGGAATCAATACAATCGTAAAAATCGCCCATCCCTACAAACTTGTATAATGAAGTACATGATGATGTACTATCCCTTTAATGTACTTTCACCCAGCATTAAATATTTTTCTGGTTAAACCTTCAAATATGAAAATGCAGTGAACAATGTGCACTTTGTGTTGAGTATGCACATACTTCACATACCAATTTATGGCAGCCGTTCTTAGACCTCTGAAACTAACCAAGTGTAAAAACACCCTAAGAAGTACATACTTAATAGATCCTTGTTGACATTATTTTAGAGGAAAAGGCCAGAAGCCTGAAAGACAATATAAAACTGTCATACATGGGACTTCTACGTAAGCTTTAGTCATCTTTTTTTGCCTCAAACCATTAACTTCCTCTTATATATGCACAACACAGAGAGAAACCTAAGGGAGGGCACACTACATCATTAGGGTTCTGCCCCATGAGCATGTCCTGATATATCACACACACAGACTCATACACACTTAGCTGTATTTCATCCTGCTGCCCTTTCATTCTATGAGTCATGATACACAGTGCCACCACAGAGAGACATCACTCTTCCTGTTTATATCCCCTCTGTCTTATACTCTTTCAGCCTATGGTGTCATAAATTCACATCATTTAATGTGTGCGAAGAGTGAAACTTAGGAGAGTCAATGACTTTTATAGTGTTCTTGTGAAACAGACTGTGTGGTACAAAGTAACATTTTATGACTCGGTAAGGCTATAATTACTACAGGTTTCATTAAAGAGAAATCTGAGTAAAACATCATTGGAAGAAAAAAAAAAGTAGGACTGGGTGTTGATTACATTTTCCAGTTATTGAGTGGATGGAGGCTGATCTGAACGTAAGCTAAAAAAAGACATGGTAATGCAGACATGGTAAAAAAGAATAATAAAACATGAAAGTGACAGTGACATTCAGCCAAGTATGGAGACCCATACTCAGAATTTGTGCTCTGCATTTAACCCATCCGAAGTGCACACACACAGAGGAGTGAACACACACACACACACTGTGAACACACACCCGGAGCAGTGGGCAGCCATTTATGCTGCGGCGCCCGGGGAGCAGTTGGGGGTTCGATGCCTTGCTCAAGGGCACCTAAGTCGTGTTATTGAAGGTGGAGAGAGAACTGTACATGCACTCCCCCCACCCACAATTCCTGCTGGCCCAACCTTTCAATTGGGAGTCCGACTGTCTAACCATTAGGCCACGACTTCCCGTGGCCTAATCGCTGCATAAATGAATCATTCTGCCGTTCAATGAAATATAATTTTCATTTCATGTCAACTTTAAATTCACTCAAAAAGGAGCATTTTAACCTAGTGAAGTCACTAGTGAAACTAGTCTATCATAGCTTGTCACTTTTGTGCTTGGTAAGCTGTCTAAGAAGATTCTGTTATTTGGCTATGAATGAGTGGTTTTTGTAATGAAGGGTTGCCAGTCAGAATGGCATTTCACACTCTAAACTGGGGTAGCATCAGACGATTAATGTAATGTAGTGGGTAATTGCTGTAATTGTGTATCTATAATTAGTTTAATTATGCGGTTGAGTACTCAGCACTGGAAAGGTGCAAGCTGTGCCAAAGGGCTGAAAGGAATAGACACTCACATTTTATCACTGGTATGAGAGCTTTGCTTTTAAGTCACCACTGAAATGGTATGTAATTGTAAGTCTTAAAGGGAGGGCCAGACAGACAATATTTTTTTTCTGTTTGTCTGATAAATAGATCTGATGCTGCAAGGCCCTATTATCTTGAGTTTCCATACGCCTCTGCTGCCATCTGAATCTCTGTTCACCGCACCTGGTTTTCTCATCCCTCCTGCCATCCCATTCTCCCCTTCCCTTCATTATTTTATTCTGGGCTGATCTAATGGATTGATAGCATTCAGGTCAAGAGCAACATAATAGGTCGAAAGGTCTTTCCATCCATACAACCAATTTCAATCAGCCAGAGATAGGCTATAAACCTTAAGGAAGTGGTGTTTTCAAGTTTTCTTATTTGAATTTTTCCATTGCATTTGAATGATCTTAATTGTGTCCTTTATTTTTGGAAGTTTGTAATGTAAAGACCTTTAAGTGTATCTGACAAGAGTTGTATCTAATGAAATAGTAAAATGTTCATCAAGTGATCTCTCAGAGCAGGAAAAGGAACTGCACCACTAAAA
This sequence comes from Carassius gibelio, assembly GCF_023724105.1. Taxonomy (NCBI): domain Eukaryota; kingdom Metazoa; phylum Chordata; class Actinopteri; order Cypriniformes; family Cyprinidae; genus Carassius; species Carassius gibelio. The sequence continues at coordinate 22,949,281 of NC_068371.1, forward strand.
TAAACACTGTAAAAAAATGTAGTAAAATAAAAATAAAACTGTGACATTTACAGTAAAATACCAGTAGCTGTGGTTGCATATAATAAATATACGTAGAAGGTGCACAGTGTCATTCACACAAACACTAAACACCATCATGGTGACAAGCATGATACTGAAATAATGCAATAAACATTCATTTAACAACATTAGCTGTAAGATAAAACACTAATGTACACAACTGATAAGGAAAAACAGTAGAAACATAGTTATTTCAACAACAAACAAAAAATATATATATAAAATATGAAGTTCTGGGAGTGTCATTTTACAGTTTTTCACTGTAAATTATACCATGACTTTTACTTTTTCACTTTCAAAAACAGTTATTCACCTTATGAAGTATGGAAATTACTGTTAAGCAGTTAACAGGTTTTTACTGTAGCATTTTGACAGTCTTTTACTGTTAAAATCACAATATATTTTTTACAGTGAACCTACCATAAAGATTACAGACCCTTCGTTTCTTTGTAAGTGGGCAAGTGGGTAAGTGTGTGTGTGTATTGTGTGTGTGTATATATATATATATATATATATATATATATATATATATATATATATATATATATATATATATTACATATTAGAGGTGGGCATAGATTAATTTTTTTAATCTAGATTAATCTAGATTAATCTAGATTAAAATGGCTCATTCGAATTCTGCCGAAGGCATTCAGAATATGTGTGTTACCCCCAAAAAACTGACAAACAGTAAGTCTTTGGAAGGGGTTTATCAAGCTAGGTGGTGCATTAGAAAAGGGGCTCATCTCCTGTTTCCAAAATGCACCACAATGTGCTTGAAAAAGATGTAAACTAATTCCACAAGGTGCAAACAACATTACGCCTGTTTCACACCAATGTTTAAGTTTTTTTTTCAAGTTTGTAGGTGTCAAGGTACAGAAACCAAATAATTAAATGTAAAATAGCACTGGATAGTTTTCAATGTAAAAATGAAATATACAATCAAACCTACATTTATTCAGACACCTTCAACATTTCTCACATTATTAAAGTTTTGCTATATATATCAAAAATTATACCTGGTGTCTGAATAATTTTTGGTTTGACTGTTAAAACTACAAAGTAATGCAGTCAAGAGAAGTGAGTGATTTTCTTTCTTTTTTCATTCTTTCTTTCTTGGATTAACATTACAGCAGCCAGTAGCTAAATTAGGCGCGGTCACTTTAAGAGACGATGAACGCATCAAACATAATACACATCCCATTTTTCCCTCATTTGTTTACTTTCACTTATGTATTTTACTGACAGTTTTTTCGAGCGTTATTTCCAAGGTGGATACTTTGACATATTTTGTTTTTATTTGTCGGCACAAGAGCAAAAATAAGCAAATTCGATGTTCAAGTGTTTTGAGACGCCTTTCTCTTCGCAGAAGAGAGCTCGGTTCAGTGTCGCTGTCCGTGATACGCGTCTCTCTCTCAAGTGCACCGAACACCAGTAACCAGCTACTCCGTTCAGCTTTTCCGCATCTTGTTTTTGGATGCTTTAATGTTTAAATCGACAAGCGGTAAGGCGTAAAAACATGTGAAAAAGATAAACTTTCGTGACGATGCGCAGCAGTGGCCCGTCAACTGTCCTGAGCATCTTTTTAGGCTGGCCTCAGCCAGTCGGTTATATAAAATATCAAGGTGAAAGTCATCATAGCTCGCCTAGACCCAGCTCCCAACCTAACTTTGAGAATAGATTAACGGCGATATGTTTTTTTATCGCCCGATAAGAGTCTCGCGTTAACGCAGCACATAAACGCCGATAATGGCCCACCACTAATATGATGAGAAATAAACTGACTCAAATTTTTACCCATGGACGTATTCTGACAAGCTCACCAACAATTCCGCTAAACATTTCATTTAAAAGACATCCTTGAAGTATCACTGCTCTTTTATAGCGCCTCCTGTGTATACATTTCTTGTTTTCCACCCCGGCAGACGTGTAATGGTCTGATTCTCACTTGGGAGCCATTATTAGCTTGAAGGTTTGTCCCGTCAGACTAAATGAATGATAAGTCTAATTAAAGTTGATGGAGAACAAGAACAGGAAGGATGAGTGGGCAAAACTCCAGCTTCTGTTTCCATGAGTGGGACTGTGACCCCCATTAAGCAGAGATATAAAGACCCATCATATTACTCAGATAAGGTGTTAGAGACCAAGTTCCATAAATGGCCTGTTAATTCAAAATGGAGCAGGTCTCAAAAAAGAACATGTATTAGTGTTACATCAAAGACAATCACAGACTGATAGTTAATTTACAATTTTCAAGATTATAAACATAAAAATAAAAATGGCCCTAACTTTAAATAAAGTTTTTAAGATGTACAGTATATTTTGAGATGTATTGTCAAGACTATTGATTTAAAACACAATTACCAGGCAATACACTGACTGGGAGACATTATTGTTTGTTGCCAGTTTTGTAAGCAATCTTGCTGCAGATTTTTAGGGCAGTGGTGGTGATTTTATTGGTTTCAGATATTTATCTTAAAAGAAGTGATCATTGAAACACTGACAGGTCATTTGGAATGATGGGATACATGTTCTGTTGACCTTACGAGAGCATTAGTGAGTGGAATCATTTGAAATTAGACTAATTGGGCATGTGCTTTGATGATGAATCAACAGAGTTAGCCTGCAACTACTGTTTAAAACCAAGCCCTGTAAAACAAGCTGACAAGATGAGTTTGCTTGTTTTATATGAAGAGGGCAGATGCTTTAACTATATGACCTGCATATGAAAATACGTATACTGTGCATTCAGTAGAAGTCATCTTTATTGTGGAATAATTCTGTTGTTATATTGAATACTTCATTGCTGTTATCTTATCTTGGATTTGTATCCTGAAAAGGTTTGTTCATCTGATCGAATGAAGAACTTGCTATTGCTATTCACATGCTTGTGTCGTCCTTGAGCAATTCATTATTTGTGCTTACCAGGGTTGTGTGCCATTCAGAATTGAATTGAAAATGCTTTTTACATTTTTGCATTGGTAGCAAACAGGATTCATAAGTGCAATTCAGATTTCAATGTGAGACTGGAGAATTGAAGGCAACAAATCATCAAAAGGGAAGTAATTTTTTTAACGGGAAAAGCAAAAATTTTCTACAAAAAAAAAACTCTAAATGTTGGCCTTGTTTGAATGTTTTGAAGAAACTGTAGGAGGATAGTTCACCCAAAAATTTTCATTCTGTCCTTTACTCGCTCTCATGTTATTCCAAACCTTTCCTTCTTCTGTGGAACGTAAGAAGATATTCTGAGAAATGTCTCTTCTTTCATGTTGCACAGAAGAAAGACACATAAGACAAGTCATATAGGTGCGGGATGTCTTGAGCATGTGTAAATTTACATTTTTGAAGCTTTACATATATTGTTGAATTTTCTGAAGGTAGTGATTTTGTAATCTTTTTGCTTTCAGTGGAGTTCATGTACCTGGATTTGGCTTCTCTGACATCTGTACCAAAGGTTTGCCTCTACACGTCCTTGTCAATAATGGTATGTAAATTACTCAATTTCTCCAGTTTTTTCTAAAAAGACGAATCATTAGGCCACAACAGTTATGCTGTAATAGTTAACATTCTGTCATATTTGCTGTGTCTAACGTTACGTTTATTTATTTAAAGCATTACTATTGTTAACAATAAATTCATAATAGGGATGTAACGGTACACAAAAATGATTATTCAGTATGTACCTCAGGTTTGACATGTTTTGGTAAAGCAGGTGGAAAAACTGAACATAAAATAGCTTTTTTATATATATTAAACAGTGGTTAACAGAACAAATTGCTCTTTTTTTAAACCTCAATTGATATTTATTATTATCAAAAATAAAAATATTAATGCAAACATGTAAACTGCACATAATGCATTTTTTCAGAGTAACTTAAATTATAAAATGTCTATCAATTACATAGTGGCTGATTTATTTAGACATTAAACAATTAAGACATCACTAACAGGTAAAGTAAAATAAGTAAAATTGTTTTGTTTACAAGCAGTTTTACTGACATCTTTTCAAGGTTGAAACACTGATTGACGGATTACACGAGGCATGAGATGTTCATGTTTATTTCATGTTAAAACTAGTAGTAAAGAGCAGTTCTCAAAGTGGGTGCCTTGGGGTGCCGTGACAACTGTCCAGGGGTGCCGCTGAATTTTAACTTTTTTCCAGTTTAAACAACCTAAAATAATATCACCTGTTTCAAATTATATTAGACTCAAATTGATTCATAGATGCACACATAATAATAATAATAATAATAATAATAATAATAATAATAATAATAATACAAGGAAGGAATAACTGACATCTCCTTTAATTACAAAAAAAAAAAAAAAGGGAGGCTTACCGTAACGAAGTTCTTGTTTGTCAAAATTAATATAAGCTATTCTGTGTCTTAGGACAAGTTAAGTTAGAACAAGTTCAGTAAAACATCTTTCTTTATTTCTACAGTAGAAAGGAATAACAAAATCAAAAAAAGAAAACAATATAACATTTGTAAAACAGTACACAATGGAATGTGAGTGGGGCCAGTGGCATCTATTGGTTGCTGAATTTCTGTGGCTCAGCTGCGTGTGGAACACAAGCTGCGTGTGTGTGTGGATTGGGCAAGGCTAAAAGGGTGGAACAAAATCTCACAGTACAAATGAATCAAATAGAATCGACTCAGAAGAGATGTGAATGAATGCACGCGACTAGCCTAGCTACTTTTATTAAAACTATAACATTTGTATTCACAGATATGTCTCTATTTGAACAAAATGTTGAACATTAATATAATAAGACACCGGTTGAAAAGCATTTGTTTCAGTTTAGTGGCGCACATTTGCAAATTTTTTCAAATAATGTACACATTAATGAATTGCACTGGGCCTTATTCATTGGTGTTTGTGTGTGTGTGGGGGGGGGGGGGATAGAACTAGACATCAATCAATGCAAGCGTTTGCACGTCCTGATTTTGCTGAGTTAGATGTGTTCCTAGGTCAACATATTTTGTTGACCCTGGAACAACATTTTACTCCAAAAATATATTATTGACCATATCCCTACACCTAAACCTAACCCTAACCATGAGTAATCCCTAAAATCAGAGGAAATGATAGATGAATGACACTGATGTACAAGCACCAAACAGTGATTTTAAGCACAACTTCACAAAATCTATAAACTGGTTCTTCAAATCTGATTGGTTAATCACAATGTTGTTCCAAGGACAACAAAGACGTTGTCCCAGGAACATGTCTCACTTGGTGAAATCAGGTTCTGCCACGCATTTCATCTGATCCACTTATACACGGATTTCGCACCTCATATTATGTCATTTGTGATGCATTCAAAACAAATTAATACTGTTGTTGTTTGCTCATCTGGATTTAACTTAATATATTTATGTACACAAAGTTACTTTTAGTTTAATTAGCTTGGGGTGCCGCAAAAAAATAAAAAGTAAAATAGAATAAAGTACAAAAAAAAAAAAAAAAAAATTCTAAGTGGTGCAATGCTTTCAAAAGGTTTGGGAACCACTGGTAAAGAGGAAGGTATGATCACACTCACCCATGCTCTGCGCTCATTTGAACTGAGGCATCTATACAGTGATCTGTCACACCACATCAAATCAATACTGAAAATGTAGTATTTATTATTTTAGGATATTCATTTTTCTGTAGACATTTTTTACATTGCACATTATATAAATGAGCGTGTAATGAACAAACATGAAAAAGCAATAAACAATAGTATATTTTGTTTTACATTAAGATTTATTAATGCTGCAAAATTACTGTTCATTGTTAGTTTGTGATACAAAATGCATTTATGTTAACAACTGTGAAATATTAGCTAATTATCATTTATAAGCAGTGTTTGGAATAACGGCGTTTAAAAGAACGGCGTTAGGTAACGACGTTATTTTTTCAGCAACGCGGTAATCTAACTAATTACTTTTCCCGTCGTTACAACGCCGTTAACGTTACTGAACGTTAAATGCGGCGCGTTACTATGCATTGATTTAATAAACTATGCAATCCGAACGGACCTCTGGCTCACACAGCGAGTGAGCAGGTGGGTTAATGACGAGATAAGCGGTTGTGATTGGCTAAGGCAGAGTCACGTGTTTCATGGTAGCCAATCAGAGTGTTTTTACACACATGCCAGCGGCGCCAAACACCAGAGATGGGGACTCGAGTTTGAGACTCGGACTCGAGTGCGACTTAAGTCGCACAAACAGTGACTTCAGACTCGACTTGAGACTCGTCCTCGAAAGACTTCAGACTCGACTCGGACTCGAGCTCCGGGACTCGTGAACAATGTTAATTTTTAGTAAACGTCAGATGAGCTCGCTGTTAGAGTTGTGACGTTCGCGAACGAACCGATTCTTTTGAACGGCTCATAAACATGAACGATGAGAGCCGAGTCACGGCTGGAGGGGAGCCGTTCTTTCTGTCGCTCTTTTTTCCTATGCGTGTTTCAGAGCGCGTGTTTCACACAGATGCACACAAATGAGCTCCTCCGCGAGACAGAACAGTTATAGGGGGAGGGACGCACCCAGCGCAGGCCAACCCTTTATAGCGTGATGATATTAGTTATTAGTTGTGCACGCATCCTTCACGTGAGTACTCCAGTGGAAAAAAACCTGCGTGCCTCTGTCATTGGGTAGGAGCGGAGCCATGACGTTTTGCACAGATATTCATTGCAGCCCACTTTGTTATTGTTCATTGACTTGAAGGGGCTGATGTCCTATTTGCAAAGTTTACAGTAGTAATAGTATGTAGACATTTCCATTTTATTTATTCTAATTTTATCTACTTTAAATATTTTTGGTTCTCTATCAAAATGTTCTTGTGTGATAACAATGTTCTTGTGTGGAAGTGTTTGTAGTAAAAGCTGTTTTGCACAGAAATTCATTGCAGCCGGCTTTGTTTTTGATGTTTATTTGTGAGTAGGTATTGTATGAATAACATAAGTCAGCGTAGCTTTGTTCATTCTTAAGCCAGACAAGAGGTGTGCAGCTATACAGCCAGTACAGACAGAAGGCCATTACTGAATCCATAAATGCAAAATACAGATATTAACTTAAAAGTAAAGCATTCTTGGTGTTTTTGTCATGTTGCAATAGCCTGTTTACACTGATTATATACCAAAATCAAAGTTGATATTGTATGCTAATAGATAGAGTTGTCATAATAACATATTACATGCTTTGAATTCCTTATATATAGCTATGCAGTGTTCTAAGCAGCTTGGATGGATCGATGTACGTGATGCAACATTTATTATAACCAGAGACTTAATATAATAAAGAGACTTGAGACTTGACTTGGACTCTAGCTCAGAGACTTGAGACTTGACTTGGACTCTAGCTCAGAGACTTGAGACTTGACTTGGACTCTAGCTCAGAGACTTGAGACTTGACTTGGACTCTAGCTCAGAGACTTGTGAGCATCTCTGCCAAACACACACACACACACACACACACACACGCAACAGCTACACAGAGATTCGCAGCAGAGATGGCAAGTCAGGAGCAATCCGATGAAAAGTTGGCATTTTCAAGGTGAAGATATAAGCACTACTCCAAATTCATTGTCAAAGGCAAGAACGTGCATGTAATGTGTACATGTAATGTGTGACACGCATCTACAAAGCTAGTGGCCAAAAACACTTTTCTTACAAAGATAATACTTGAAGTGCAGGATAAAACTCTTGCTGTCTGTTTACGTGCAATAAATATTGAAAGTTATGTACCTGTCTGTTCTACTCATTTAAACTGACTTGTGAAAACTGCAAAAAAAAAAAAAAAAGTAAAAGTACAAATTCTCTGACATGTAGCAACTTTTTTTTTTTTTTTTTTTTGCCGTATATCTTGTCTATCAACATGAAATCTCTTGTGTCCTCTTAAGCTCACTGTGTTGGACATGTCTGGTCTGTGTCCTGAGGGCCTTAGGGGTTGTTTGTTTTAACGGAGTGACTTTTATTTAGAAACCTGCCCCAGGGAATGTCTCAAAATGACAGGAGCAGTCACACACTGTCCTCTCCCTAACAGAGGGAATTAATAATTCATGCTCCCCTTTTCTGTTTGTTCTCTGTGGCACACACCCTCCCCTCTGATGCTGGTTGATGGGCAAATGCATTTGTGCCACCCCATTGAGGGTCTAATGATGCAGAAAGGTCAATGCTTGACCCCTTTAGTGCCTCGGCTGGACAGGACACAGCAGGTGTCTGAAGGAGAGTCAGGGACATTGATTGTCTCTTCAGAGATCCTTCAATCATGGATCGATAACATTAGGATGCATTAGGTTTAACTTTCCAGTAGAGCTGGGCAGTAAACAATAACATATCAAGATCATAGTAAAATTTATGTTGTTCTGGGCATAAATCTAACAGCTTATTAAACACAGAAGAAATAAACAAAATTTATAGCGAGGGATATCAATTGAAAATCAAAGATCTTTACGACAACCCACCAAAGTAGAAGTTGGGTTTAACTTGAAGAAATTATGACAGAAATATATTACCTAAATGATAATGTACAGTCATGCATCACCCTGAAGGGGTTTATTGAAGAATAACTACCAACTGGATGTACATGTTTATTATCTAGGGGTGATAAATGATAAATGTCAATGTGAAATCACGCACCTGATGGAAATTTACCACTGATTAGATAACCAGCTTTACTGACGAAATGTGCATTAATTATCAGCCGATATTTATCGCTCACCCCTATTATTATCCTAAATCCATGACAGTGTGCATAACATCTGTTCTGACAACAAGATAAATGCTTAAAAAATATTACAGTAGACCTACTATTAACACTGAAGTCCTCTGGGTTTTATTTTACAGTGAATACAGTGGATTATTAAGGTGCAAGATGATAGCAGTTGCATTTGAAAGAAATGAGAGACAGCGTGGCAGTGTTATTTGATAGATGTGTCAGAAGCGCCGGCCTCAAATACCCGGATGAATGTTTGTTATTTGGCATTGCTAACGGCAAGAGTTGTTATCTGGCAATGAAGACCAGGACACCCTAAGTGACTGTCAACTTCTGGCTATCTTGCCGGCTATTTATTGCAGTGTGTTACTTATTGGCTCTTGTCGGGCTCACGTTGGTGGCAGTTTGCCCGATTCAAACTGTTGAATTGGCAGCCGGGTTTTCAGTGAGAGTGATAACTCTGATAGACCTAGGGTTGGGAATTGAAAATTGATTCCGATTCCAGCATTGGATACTTAAAGGTGTAGTGTGTATTTTTTTGTGCCATCTAGAGGTAAGGTTTGTGAATTTTTCCCCACTTACCCCTCCCTCAAGAGAATCCATGGTTGCCGACACAGATAAAGATGTCATCGGTAAAGACAGCAGAGAGCAATGAGATTTTTTTTACAAAGGTAAATTATGGAATTATATTTACTTAATTATTCAATAAATCAATGTTATTGTAAATGTTTAATGTACTTGCTCATCTTTGTGTCAGTGTTTTATTTGCAAGAACAACAAAGTGACAAAACTTCTCGGGTTACGACTGTAACCCTTGCTCCCCAAGAAAGGGAACGAGAATTGCGTCGAACGACAATTTGGGGGAAGCCCCTCAGCGTAGCGCCTCTGAAGCATGAATGAAACTAAGCCAATCTTGATTGGTGTTGCATCATGACGTAATGTGTAACTGCATATGCGGAAGCTACAAAAAGGATGGCAGCACACAAAAAAGACAGCTTCTGTGATGAAGCAAGCGCTCCCAGGCAGGGGGAGGTGTGGCGAAGGGACGGGGTTCTCGTTCCCTTTCTCGGGGAACAAGGGTTACAGTTGTAACCCGAGACGTTCCACTTCGAGGGAACATCGAACTGCGTGCTTGAGGTAGAGGATGAAAAGCCTGCAGAACCATAGGCCGTGCCACATTAGACGGTACCTAAGGCAAAAAGCCTGACCTAGGAAGTAGGATGGCTTTGATGTAGCTTGGAGCAAACTCCAGGCAAAAGGGAAATGTTCTTGGCCTCAGCCGACTCCAGCGGTTCGAAGGGGGCCTCAAATAACCCTCCGAGAACCACCGCCAGGTCCCAAGTGGGAACCTTGGTACGAGCCACAGGTCTCATCCTCCAAGCCCCACGGAGGAAATGTACGACCAATGGCTGTCTCCCCAGAGGCTCATCACTCAGAGGACAGCCCGAAGCCATTTGTTTTGAGAATAATGGCTGGCTGATGAAGTTATTGGCTGGCTAGCCAGCTCAGCCTAAACCTAAATGGCTGCTGCAGCCGCCAAACTTTTCATAGCTGCAAATGGCTGAAGCTGCCACTTCATGTCTACAGATGTCTTTGTTATATTGATTAACTAGATCTCAATCTTTCCAAGCAATGCATGGCTTACACTATATTTCTACAAATGCAATACAATGTAATAAAGAAAACACCAGATTTTACTTTCACAATGTATGCACATATTTATTTTGTAGTGTGTATGCTACTAAACATTTTCAAATAGCCTACAATGCATTTCACAATGCAAATTAGGCAATATCTAATTAAATATCTGCTAATTTTGCATATATATATATATATTAAAAAAAAATAATAATCTGAATATTGGATAAAGCCAGGCTAAATATTTTTTTTCATTGTGTTCACATATTAGATGTGGAAAAAATTACAGAGGGATTTATGGATATCTACTTTTGTTGTCCTGTAAATCAGAATATACTGTGTCAATAGCCTTAAAAAATTATTTCCGCCATGTTTTTTGGAATAAAATTTTATATATGTCACAGCCACACCTTCTACACTCCCGGAATCGGACACTTACGCCACACCCACTCGTCCCCAATCACCCGAATTCTGAACTCCTGTGCATCATCACCAGAACCACATATAAAGCCATCAGTCACCATCACTCATCGTCTGGTCTTGCACCGATCTCCTCACTTGCCTGAACACCATTATTAAACCTACCTGAACTCTTGAACCCTCTTCATCCTCGTTAGTCTTCCTGTCCCCATCGTCTTCATCTGAGCACCATCTGGATCACCGTTCACCATAAGGGAAGTTGTGTTGTCACCGTTCTATCCACGTGTCAAGATTCACCTGTGATTGAAACCTCTGATTCACATTAAACTACCTTATCACTGAATCCTCTGTGTCCTCGTCTGTGTCTGACAGAAGACCAGACCGCATGCAGAGCTCTTCGGACACGGGCGAGGACCGCACCGCGGATCCCTTCACGCAACTGGTTCACGCTGTACGGTCCTCACTGATGCAACAAACTCCCCCTTCTTCACCGGCTGTCAACAACTCAAACACCGCTACAACTCCGGTCACTTCTTCAGTTGCCCCTGCGAGTCCCATGGCCAAACCAGTGTAGCAGAAATGAGTCAAATCAGACAAATCAAAGAGTCCATCAGAGCTGTGTGCATTGAAACATGAGCTGAATTCCTCAGGAAGTCATAAATCAATTCTAGTGCCACAGGAACCAAACAAGATAACCAACCAACCAACTTGTTCACACAACAGCTTTCAACATTAACACCAATAGAACAATTATTGACAATTTTAATTCAAAGAAGAGATTGTCAAATTTATTGTTCGTGATTGGAATGCAACGCTGGACATCACATGTAAACCCAGGAGATCAAGTTAAATACTTGCATTGACTTCCCCCCCCCAGCCAGTGAAACCAGACTGAAATTCCTAAGGGGGAAGGGCTTTAAACCTTTGTCTTCACAGAAAAGTCCTTTGCCAGAGAATGGCAAAGAAACCCTTTTTATACATTATATATGGACCAGAATGAACTCAAAAAAGACTTATGAATGAATCATTCCATTGCTTAACTCCATATTCATTTACGTGTAACCCACACATTTGACCAACATGTATAATCACTTATTGTGTATGTCTTTTGATAACTATAGGATACCTAGTCATGTCTAGTATTCAAATAATCGCATTTTCTTGCTTGATATTGTCCTGACAATCATTTATTTGTAAAATATATCATAATCATGTTATAGGAATCATGTCCAAAATTAGACCCTGTGAGGCAAGAACCACATGCTTGGTAAGATAAACAAATGATTTATGATACCCACCCAAAGAACATATCTGATTGGTCAAGGCAACATTTGAGGGGTGGCCAACAAGGAAGTTTTAAATACTTTGGACCCCATGAAATTTTGCTTTTAGTCATGCCTTGCTTTTAGTCTGCTTTTAGTCCTAGTCTAGCTGCTGCTATTAGCCATGTGGGCTTTTAGTTCCAGCCTTGCTCGTGCTATCAGTCATGCCTGCTCTTAGCTTGTAGCTTTGCTACCTAGCTTTAGCTTGTAGCATCTAGCCATGTGGTTAGTCATCATGGTTCTTTGAGCGCGGTTCCAGCGTGCCTGCCTGCTGCTACTATGCCACGATGAGAAAGAAAACAACCTAGTCTCGTCAAACTTTATTTCTTTTCTTTTCCGTTTGAGAGTTTCGTGTTCTGAGTTAAGTTTTGTAACGTCCATTCAACTTCAACCAGCGAACACGACTCTGCACTTTCAGCCAACGCCCAGCAACCACGGGCTTCCCAAGACGTCACTTCACTACTGAACTTCAAGCCAATCAGCGACACCGGGATACCCCTTTCAACTGGAGTCCCTTTCACAGCAAACGAAGGCAACGTATTCCCAGATATTTGTTGTGCTGGTGTATCTAATATAATTTTAACCCCATTGAGGAACTCAATGCGAGCGCTAATTACGTGATTGATGGTTGTTCATGTCTATGCAATTTAAGGTATTGCTGTTAACTTGGGATTCCATATTTCCATTCTCTTAAACTCATCTTTCCCTAACTTTCGACCTTCCTGCAACTTGTGTGAATGTGTGTGTGCGTGCGTTTATGTGTTAGATTAGTTTATATGTCTTAGATTTATCTAATAAAGCCTTATTCATATTGAAAAGAGAAGTATCTTGTGTTTTGTGCTTACAAGTTAATGTCTTAAACTGCCGATCTTGTTACTGTGCTAATTAATAGTGTTTTCACTATAGTTTGGATATTAGTATCCAGCGCAGATTTGATGTTAAACGGCTCGTTCACTGAACCGCAGGCGCTTCTCCGTGAACAGCCGTGAAACAGTGATTCTGTTCAAATTCCCTTTAAAATCTTAAATGATTCCCTTTGAGCTAAATTGACCTGTTTCCCTTACATTTATAATGGTGGAGAAAATGCGTGCAGTTTAATCTAAATTGTGAGCATAAACCAAGTTTATTTAATCTTTGATTTTGCTAAAGGACTGAAAGATGAGAAGCTTGCGAGACCTGAGTATGTGTGTGTGACGCGTGACGTAAGCAGCGCGCGCCCTCCCGCTTGAATGAAAGGAGCTAGAGGAGACTTTAACTCGAGTCCGTCTCCCCGTTGTTAACAGCAGTAAGTGAACTTAAAAGTAAACATCTGAGATCGTACAATAAGGTAGAAATTGAGCGTGTTCCTCATTTGTGTAATGCCTTGTTTTATAGCTGATTTGATTTCACTGCGTGTTCCAGTGTCTCAAACGCTATCTCAGTCACTGTTTGCTGAACGGAGCTAAACTGTTAGTGTTTAAAAAGGGATATAAATCGGTGAATAAAGAATAGTTTTGAGCGGGTTCCTCAATCTATTTATCAAAGTCCCCGTATTCATATTTCATATAGTTTAATTGCCAGTGCGTGTTCCACTGCCGAATCAAATTTGATATTCGACTCCCCTAAGTTAACGTTAAACATTAGAGAACAATGTTTGTCCATTTGTATCCGTTCACAAAGTGAATGCAATCGTAACACTGCGTGTGTCCGAGAGTAATTTGAATGGGAGTGTTTTAAAAGCTTGATCAAGTAAATTTTAACTGTGTACCAACAGCGAAGGAAAACTTTTATGTTTGTGTCCAGAAAAACTGGCACGGAGAATCAAATTGCTGAGATATAATAACTACAGCAGGAAGCTGCTATTTGAATTAAGATAAATTTAACTCTATACAAACTGAGAGTTTAAGTGCCACATCGCAAAACCAACTGAAAGGCGGTGTTGTTATTTGTACAGTGTTGAAATGAGCCGACATTTCATGTAACATGCTTAACTGTATTTGCAACAATGCAACGATTAATGTGCTAATCCACTAGAATGTGTTTTGGTTGCCATAGTGACGACCGTGACCAGGAAGACTAACGTACTTCCGGAGCAACTCTGAACTGTGCACGCGCAGCGCACAAACTCTGCGGTGTCGCTAAGCTAACGAAACCATTGCATTTACATTGAAGTCTATACTAAAGCCACTAGCCTCAAAGGTTAGCCGTTAGCATTACCATACAGTGGTAGAATAATGTGTGTTTGGGCAACGCTGACGTGATTTAACCATTTTAAACATCTTAACTAACACTTGTTAGTCTCTTTCTTTTTATCGCTCTGTTTTCTCACTAGACCACTTATTTTCATTTTACTAGAAAGGGAAATACTGACTCACAATTATTAATTGTCAAATTGAAATTTAATTGAAACATTAAATTTATTTTGAATCATTTAAAATTTCCCTCTCAGATCATTTCATATGATCTTTTATTTCTAGTATTCTCTTTTGGGTCTAATTATTTTAGGAATGAATAAGCCTTGAACTTTGGAAGTTAAGTAAACTTATTCTTCCTAATTTATTTATTACCCATCTGAATATACGCTATTCAGACCTTTACTTATTTGAATGCGTTTTACCCCTCTTCCTGTTTTGGTTATACACTTAACCACTATTGTTTTACGTATTGATTCCCTCTCTTTAATTTAATTTTTGCATAGTTTGCCCATTTATTAATTTTTTAATTTTCCTATTTCTTACCATTTCTTTTGTGTATCCTAGCCTGGGAACGACAAACCTGAGCCCCAAAAGGAGACATTGTTATCCCTCACTACGAGTTCAAATAAATTAGAAAGACAACCCTCTTTCACTTAAAGTTTATTTTGTTTGATTAGTTGTGCAGCAACTAACACAACGCTCTCCTTGTAGTTGAGATAACCGCTACTGAGACTTACCATCTCCGTCCTCTCTCTCCTTTACTTTCCTCTTCTCTTTTTACATTTGTAGGACATGTAAGAACCATCAATCAATTCTAAGTGAAGTAAATACACAATCGTGCCAAAGACGACGAATCATCCTTATGAATTTGATTGTACTCATCCTCTCATTTGTTCTTCCTAACCTCCCTACATTTGGAAACGCAATCCAAGTTTTAGCATCTCATCCAACGTTGCGATCAATTTAATAGAGATACGTGTTGAGCAACTGTCGCTTCGCTGACTCCCTGGTGAGCGGTCCAACTGAAAGGTGTACTGTGTCAATCCTGTCAGACTAAGAAAAGAGATATCAGAATTATTATTGTATTCTTTTGTCCTAAGCAAGAAATATAATAATATTGTTTACGTTTTTGATAACATTTAATTGGAAAAAATAATTTTCCTCATTTGAAAAACAGAAATTATGCTTGTCATTTGAATTTGTTTTTCACCTCTGTCTCTCTTTTCCTCTTCCTCATTAGAGTGACAAAGTCTTCGCATCTCTAGTCTACTTAGACACCCTGAAACCAACACCGTCATCACCACATTTCAATAGTGGTTCACAATCACTGATACAACACTTAGTTGTCCCACCACACATAGGCTTTTACTCCACACAGATCTGTGTCAGTCTCTCTTCTCCCTAGCGTGCCAACATGCCGCAGACTGCAGACCCCATTGCCCATGGGGAAGATGTGAACATTTGGCTGAGAGGCATGACAGACAGCCTCACTCCAAAGACATTTGAACTGTTATTATTTTTAATAATAATCCTTATCCTGAGAAGATTCCTGACACAAGATTCAAGCCAGAACAACAACCACGAGGAGCTAGTCAAGATCACGAGCTCACTAAGCTATGCCTTCACAACCCAGCTGAAACTGAGCGACAAGCACATCACCCACCTTCAAGAGGAGCTGACACGTGCTGAACGTCGCATAGACAAGCTGGAAGTGAAAGTTCAAGATCAACTCAAAGCACCCAGCGAGAGGGAGCAGGATACAACAGAACAAGTTATGAAGCTCCAAGCAGCCCTGGCAGCAGCTCAGCTCGACCAGCAACATGCAACGGCTGCTCAGAAAGACCTGGGAAACAGACTCCAGTATGCCGAACAGCTACTAGAGAAAGCCAAGATAGACATCAGAAACAAGAATTCTGAAAATAGTGCTTTGAAAGACCACCTTGAAAGGTACAGAACTGAAACGGACAATCTGACCCAACAACTAGACGATACCAACGATGAGCTCTACATGGTCAGAAAAGAACTCCAAAATGCTTACAAGCACAAACAAGAGCCAAGGAAAGAGAAACCTCTCTTAGCCTCATCACTGCTGAGCAGAGCAGAGTCCCACGTCCAAGAACTGGCATATGACGAAAGGAGCGAAGGGCCACAACCCAAAACCTCACCTGCCTTCGCCACACAACCCTTTCCTGCCAACGAAAGAAAACCTCCCGTCCAAGGCCTTGAAGCTGCACACGGGATGACAATCAAAGACCTCAACAAGCTGTCTAAAAACATCAGCAGGTTCAACCCAAACTCCACAGAGAGCCCCGACATCCAAGCTTACCTGCGAGATATCGAATTTCACCTGGAAGTGAGACCTCATGTGACTGACAGAGACTGGTTATACCTCCTTAGAGCCACGTCCAGTTCCGAGGTACGAAACTTTCTAGATCGACAGCCCAGTCAAACCAAGTCAAACTACCAGCGACTTCGTGAGGTCCTGATTAAAGAGTTTACAGACCCAGAGTCTGAACATGGACTGTTAACTGCCTTGGAAACCAAACAAGGTCGTCAAGAGACTCCACAAGCTTACTACAACCGACTCCGACAATCCTACTTTGGTGCACACAACAACTCTGACCTTGAAGAGGATGTGAACTTCAAAACCCTCTTCCTAAAGAATCTGCACCCTGGAGTCAGTCACCATCTAGGTGTCATGGCCTGTCCGAACTCCATGACCATCCAACAGTTGCGTGACCTAACACAGAAGGCCTATAACAAGCAGAAGTTGGCCTCAAAGAAAGGTAACAAAACATTCACACTCTTGAACTCTGTCAACAAAGACTCAAGCCTTGCACTGGACGACACCCAGTGGCATCACAACACCAGAGTCTTCCATCAAGAGCACAGAGAACGTGACACCCATATCCACGACCGCTTTCAGCCCAACTGCTGGAAAAATCCATGGGACCAGCCACGCTTCTCAAGAAACCAAAAGGATAAGAACATCTGGAAACCTAACCAGATATCCAAAGGTAATCAGCTGACTCATCCAAGAGCAACTCGTGTGGGTAAGCGACAACAAAACCCACCTCAGCACCACTCAGACATGCACAGTGCTGAGTATGCACAAGAACATAACCGCTTACCATTAGAAGACACGGAACAAGTCATGGAACAACTAAGAGAGTTCCTTCAAGACAATTTACATGCATATGACCACAAAGTTGAGTCGTGCTCGCTGTGACCAGCGACAGAACGGAAGGCCGGTGATCACCTGGTGCACCACATCAGAGATGACAAGCACCTGTTCAACAACGACCCAGAACGAACAAGTCTTTCACGGCCAACTGTTGATGAAAAATCTGAGGTACTAAAGGACATCACCTCAGTCACTAACAAACTGTCAAATGAACTCCAACTCCAAGTTCCAAATTCCCTGTCTGTGCAACAGCAACCACCAGAGCACAGAAGGTCAGAAAGTCTGCTACAGCCAGAAGGCATCACAAGAAGAATGCAACATAGGAGACAAGTTTTGCAACTCAGCTTCACACAGCCATGCCAAACTGCCTCCGACTGTCTGCCAAAGAACCTCCTGCCTTGCTGGACTGACCCCTCATTAGACCATGGACACGCCCTCATCCAAGCCAAGGATGCTGAGAGCCAGTCTTCAGTGACATGCTAGAAAAAGGGGGAGACAACACAGACTTGAACAGATCTGACCACACATGCACTACACCAGTAACACACAACATTACCTACACCCAGAGGTAAACACATCTACTGATAACACAGTCAACAAACATATTCTTCCCACAGGTAGAATATCCAACTTTTAGTGTAACAAAGTTACACATACCCACCATGAAGAAACGTGCAGCCATCCTCACAATAGGTAGAACACCTGACACTAAGTTAAGGTTCATGACACACTAGCTGCACCTGACATCCTAGCTCAATAGTAGTTGTAACCCATGCTAGGAAAACCCACAGCAGCCTTGTTTTGTTTTGTTCTTCTTCTACCTATCCTTCTCCTTCCCCTCTTTCCTGAGTAGGTGAAACGCCTAGACACCCTGCGAGGGTCGAAGGTCTGATATTAGGATTGACTCGCAACACCTAATATCCGCCAGCCACTCTAAACTGAATGGAAGCCAGAGAGCTCCATGCATGATAGGTCAATTCATTGAATTGAAAATGAAATTACTAGAAAACTAATGGTAAACATGTAAAGTAAGACAACCTAGAAGAACCAAACAAAGTTAACCACAAATTTGATTGATGAATCAAAATAAAAACAATTTCCAAGACGATCTAAACTATCCTCAATGTGCTAAACTACATTGACTAATTGAACTTAACCACGTGTACCTAAATAACCTGATGCCTGCACCAGTACAGTAACTGTCATGGAGGTGTTGTCTTGCTGTTTGCTGTGTTGTCTGCTTCTTCTGCCTTTGTTTCTCCAGCGATCGACGATGTCTTCACCTAAACACCTCGCCGATCGAAAGGGGGATATATGTAGCAGAAATGAGTCAAATCAGACAAATCAAAGAGTCCATCAGAGCTGTGTGCATTGAAACATGAGCTGAATTCCTCAGGAAGTCATAAATCAATTCTAGTGCCACAGGAACCAAACAAGATAACCAACCAACCAACTTGTTCACACAACAGCTTTCAACATTAACACCAATAGAACAATTATTGACAATTTTAATTCAAAGAAGAGATTGTCAAATTTATTGTTCGTGATTGGAATGCAACGCTGGACATCACATGTAAACCCAGGAGATCAAGTTAAATACTTGCATTGACTTCCCCCCCCCAGCCAGTGAAACCAGACTGAAATTCCTAAGGGGGAAGGGCTTTAAACCTTTGTCTTCACAGAAAAGTCCTTTGCCAGAGAATGGCAAAGAAACCCTTTTTATACATTATATATGGACCAGAATGAACTCAAAAAAGACTTATGAATGAATCATTCCATTGCTTAACTCCATATTCATTTACGTGTAACCCACACATTTGACTATCATGTATAATCACTTATTGTGTATGTCTTTTGATAACTATAGGATACCTAGTCATGTCTAGTATTCAAATAATCGCATTTTCTTGCTTGATATTGTCCTGACAATCATTTATTTGTAAAATATATCATAATCATGTTATAGGAATCATGTCCAAAATTAGACCCTGTGAGGCAAGAACCACATGCTTGGTAAGATAAACAAATGATTTATGATACCCACCCAAAGAACATATCTGATTGGTCAAGGCAACATTTGAGGGGTGGCCAACAAGGAAGTTTTAAATACTTTGGACCCCATGAAATTTTGCTTTTAGTCATGCCTTGCTTTTAGTCTGCTTTTAGTCCTAGTCTAGCTGCTGCTATTAGCCATGTGGGCTTTTAGTTCCAGCCTTGCTCGTGCTATCAGTCATGCCTGCTCTTAGCTTGTAGCTTTGCTACCTAGCTTTAGCTTGTAGCATCTAGCCATGTGGTTAGTCATCATGGTTCTTTGAGCGCGGTTCCAGCGTGCCTGCCTGCTGCTACTATGCCACGATGAGAAAGAAAACAACCTAGTCTCGTCAAACTTTATTTCTTTTCTTTTCCGTTTGAGAGTTTCGTGTTCTGAGTTAAGTTTTGTAACGTCCATTCAACTTCAACCAGCGAACACGACTCTGCACTTTCAGCCAACGCCCAGCAACCACGGGCTTCCCAAGACGTCACTTCACTACTGAACTTCAAGCCAATCAGCGACACCGGGATACCCCTTTCAACTGGAGTCCCTTTCACAGCAAACGAAGGCAACGTATTCCCAGATATTTGTTGTGCTGGTGTATCTAATATAATTTTAACCCCATTGAGGAACTCAATGCGAGCGCTAATTACGTGATTGATGGTTGTTCATGTCTATGCAATTTAAGGTATTGCTGTTAACTTGGGATTCCATATTTCCATTCTCTTAAACTCATCTTTCCCTAACTTTCGACCTTCCTGCAACTTGTGTGAATGTGTGTGTGCGTGCGTTTATGTGTTAGATTAGTTTATATGTCTTAGATTTATCTAATAAAGCCTTATTCATATTGAAAAGAGAAGTATCTTGTGTTTTGTGCTTACAAGTTAATGTCTTAAACTGCCGATCTTGTTACTGTGCTAATTAATAGTGTTTTCACTATAGTTTGGATATTAGTATCCAGCGCAGATTTGATGTTAAACGGCTCGTTCACTGAACCGCAGGCGCTTCTCCGTGAACAGCCGTGAAACAGTGATTCTGTTCAAATTCCCTTTAAAATCTTAAATGATTCCCTTTGAGCTAAATTGACCTGTTTCCCTTACACCAGCGACATACAGCGGCACGGCGGAGGATTGCAGCGGGTTCCTGCTACAGTGTTCCCTCTATATGGAATCCAACTCTCATTTATTCACCTCCGAACGCAGTCGAGTAGCCTTCATCATCAACCTACTCTCAGGTAAGGCCCTCCAATGGGCTGAATCTCTCTGGGACTCGAACTCACCTGCCCTTGGATCCGTCACTAACTTCTGTTCCCAGTTAAAATCCGTCTTTGGCCATCAAACTTCTGCATTGTCTGTCCATGACCAATTATTTACCATTCACCAACAGAGAGATGAATCTGTGAGTGATTATGCCATACGCTTCCGTACTCTCGCTTACATAAGCGGCTGGAATGAAACTGCCTTAATTACAGCATATCGCCACGGATTGAATGACAAGATACAAAGTTTGATAGTTGTGTACGAAGACTCACTAGGACTAGAGAATCTCATTCAGAAATCCATTCGAGTTGCCCAGCGACTCACTGCCTGTCATCCGCTCACTCCCGCTGTATTTCCTCCGCCCGCTATACCATCTGTCGCTCCTCCAGCACCTGAACCGATGCAAGTGGACTCTCACCATCTGTCCGCATCGGAACGTCAGCGGAGGATCAACGCCGGGCTATGTCTCTATTGTGGGGGAGATGGACACCTCTTACCATCCTATCCAGTTCGACCTCCACGCCCAGCGGTGAGTACCATCCATATACCTCCTCAAACTGCTCATCTAACTAAGACCTGGGTTACTCTAAGACAACTTTGCTCTTCTGTTTCAGTACAAGCCCTCATCGACTCCGGTTCGGCGGGGAACTTCATCAACCGGCAAACCTTAACTCGTCTCAACGCCAAACATCACCGAAGCCCTGTCGAACTCAAAGTAACCACCATACAGGGAAAGCCGCTGGGCAAGGGTCGTGTCCACTATTTCTCCCCCACAATCATCCTCCGCGTGGGACTCCTGCACGAAGAAGACATCACGTTCATGGTGCTGGAGAAATCCACCGCAGACATCCTGGGCACCGCAGACATCGCGGGCATCCTGGGACGCCCCTGGCTTAACCTCCACCAACCTCACATCCATTGGCCCACTGGCGAGATCCTGAAATGGGGAATGTCCTGCCATCATACCTGCATCACTCCTCCAGCTAAAATCCCCAAGGTCAGTCCTCCCTTAAGGAAGTCTTCCCTACCGGTCCAGTCCACATCAGTGGAGAGCCCCGACACGAAGATGGATCATATCATCCCTCCTGAGTATCGGGCGTTCCAGGATGTGTTCAGTAAGCGGTTGGCAACGAAGCTACCACCTCATAGGCCATGGGACTGCGCCATTGACCTCCTGCCTGGAGCAACCCTTCCTAGAGGACGAATCTATCCCCTGTCCATCCCGGAGCAGAAGGCCATGGAGGAGTATATACAGGAAGCCCTCGCTCAGGAGTTCATCCGACCATCTACGTCCCCTGCCGCTTCCAGCTTCTTCTTCGTGGCCAAGAAGGACGGAGGCTTGAGGCCGTGCATCGATTATCGCCACCTCAATTCACAAACCGTCAAATTCAGTTATCCTCTTCCCCTGGTCCCAGCGGCGTTGGAACAACTACGCGGAGCCAGGATCTTCACGAAACTGGACTTGAGGAGCGCCTACAACCTAATCCGCATCCGGAAGGGGGACGAATGGAAGACCGCTTTCATCACTCCTTCCGGGCACTATGAATACCGGGTCATGCCGTATGGGTTATCCAACAGTCCATCCGTCTTCCAAAACTACATGAATGAAGTCTTCAGAGATTACCTTAACAAGTTCGTAATTGTCTACATCGACGACATCGACTCCACATCCAAGCAAGAACATATCCATCATGTCATCCTCGTACTCCGAAAACTCCGGGAACACCACCTTTACCTCAAATCCGAAAAATGTGAGTTCCATACGCCCTCAGTCCAGTTCCTAGGTTACATCATCGTCCCATGTGGCGTGAAGATGGACCAGGGGAAGGTGGACGCCATCACACACTGGCCTCAACCCGGCTCCATAAAAGAACTTCAACGCTTCCTTGGCTTTGCCAACTTTTATCGAAGATTCATCAAGGACTACAGTTTACTCAGCTCCCCTCTAACTTCTCTCCTCCGGAACCGGCCCAAGTCTCTGTCCTGGAACCTCTAGGCCACTGAAGCTTTCCACCTGCTCAAACAAGCCTTCAAGACCGCTCCAATCCTCATCCACCCTGATCCCAGCCACCAGTTCATCATGGAAGTGGACGCCTCATCCACCGGGGTCGGAGCAGTCCTCTCCCAGCGGCAGGGGAATCCACCACGACTCCATCCATGTGCCTTCTTCTCGAAGAAGCTATCCCCCGCGGAGCAGAATTATGACATTGGTAACCGTGAACTACTGGCCATTAAGCTGGCTCTGGAAGAATGGCGTCACTGGCTGGAGGGAGCCCAGTTCCCTTTCGAGGTGGTAACCGACCACCGGAACCTGGAATACCTCCGTGAAGCCAAAAGACTGAATCATCGCCAAGCTAGATGGGCCTTGTTCTTCACGAGATTCAACTTCAAGGTCACCTATCGCCCTGGCTCCCAGAACAATAGAGCCGACGCCCTCTCCCGTCTTCATCAAGCAGATCCCGAACCCGAATCTCCAGAACCAATCCTCCCTCCAGCCATGATAGTTAGTCCTATCCAGTGGAGTATTGATCATCTGATTGCACAGGAAAACCTTCAACACCCTGCTCCGCCGGGAGGTCCAGAAGGGAAACTCTTCGTCCCCCCTCAACATCGGATTACCCTCCTGGACTTAGCTCACACCTCTCCGGGCTCTGGACACCCAGGCAGGAGGCGGACCCTCTCGCTCCTACAACAGCGTTACTGGTGGCCATCGATGGCTCTGGATACGGTCCGCTACCTCAAAGGATGCTCCGTCTGCGCCATAGCAGACACCCCTAGAAGACTCCCGGAAGGTAAACTGGTGCCTCTGCCCATTCCTGAACGTCCATGGACCCATATCGGCATTGATTTCATGACTGACCTTCCTCTCTCTCAAGGCTACACCTGTGTACTGGTAGTGGTCGACAGGTTTTCAAAATCATGTAAACTCATCCCTCTCAAAGGACTCCCCACTGCGTTCGAAGCGGCAGAGGCACTATTCCACAACGTCTTCCGTCACTTTGGCATCCCAGAAGATATCGTCTCCGACAGAGGCCCCCAATTCATCTCTAGAGTCTGGTCAGCTTTCTTTCGTCTTCTAGGGGTGTCCGTCAGTCTCTCCTCGGGATACCATCCTCAGACCAACGGCCAGACGGAGCGTAAGATTCAGGAGCTGGGGAGGTTCCTGAGGATTTACTGCCACCGTAACCAGGACTGTTGGAGCCAGTACCTACCCTGGGCCGAATACGCTCAGAACTCCCTCCAGCAATCTACCACCGGGCTCACCCCCTTCCAATGTGTCCTTGGATACCAACCTCCGCTCTTCCCATGGTCAGGTGAGCCCTCGCAGGTCCCAGCGGTAGATCACTGGTTCCGACAGAGCGAGAGGGTCTGGGACTCGGCTCACGTGCATCTCCAGCGGGCAGTGCGGAGACATAAGGAGCAAGCGGACGCTCGTCGAGGACCCACGCCGCAATACCAACCTGGACAACAAGTCTGGCTCTCGACGAGGGACATCCGCCTCCGACTGCCCTGCCGTAAGCTGAGTCCCCGATACATCGGACCATTCACTATTGAACGGCAACTGAACGAAGTGACCTATAGTCTCAAACTCCCTGCACAGTACCGTATCTCACCTTCATTCCATGTCTCACTCCTCAAACCCTTCACTGAACCTTTGTCTCCTCCATCCACAGAACCTGGTGATGATGCCGTACCTCCTCCTCCGGCCATCGAAGACGACAACGACATCTTCCGGGTGAGAGCTATCCTCGACTCCCGACGACGGGGTCCTCAACTGGAGTACCTTGTGGACTGGGAAAACTACGGCCCGGAGGAGCGTTGCTGGGTTAATCGTAACGACATCCTGGACCCCAGCCTTCTCACTGACTTTCATCAAGACAATCCAGACCGCCCCGCTCCCCGTGGCCGAGGTAGACCCCGTCGTCGCACAAGATCCCAGCCGTCAGGAGCCGCCCGTGGAGGAGGGGACTGTCACAGCCACACCTTCTACACTCCCGGAATCGGACACTTACGCCACACCCACTCGTCCCCAATCACCCGAATTCTGAACTCCTGTGCATCATCACCAGAACCACATATAAAGCCATCAGTCACCATCACTCATCGTCTGGTCTTGCACCGATCTCCTCACTTGCCTGAACGCCATTATTAAACCTACCTGAACTCTTGAACCCTCTTCATCCTCGTTAGTCTTCCTGTCCCCATCGTCTTCATCTGAGCACCATCTGGATCACCGTTCACCATAAGGGAAGTTGTGTTGTCACCGTTCTATCCACGTGTCAAGATTCACCTGTGTCTGAAACCTCTGATTCACATTAAACTACCTTATCACTGAATCCTCTGTGTCCTCGTCTGTGTCTGACAATATATATATCAGGCTAGGAATAATATATTTACAAATCCCTCTGTAAATGTCTTTATAATATAACTAGGTACTACTGAAGTGGAGCTTTCAGAGAGAAAGGTCATTTTGAGAAAACGGGCTTTAAAGATTTATCATCAGCCAATGAGATCGCGCATTCAGTCTTTTTACTTTCACGATTGTTTGCTGAAAAAAAAGGAAATTACCATATTTGGATCCAACAGGATTGTACAGAAGAGAGAGAGAGCTTCCTTACGGTGCATGTGATGAGAGGGTGACGGCAGAGATCGCGGGGAAGAATGTTAAGAACGCAAACTTTTGTTGAATTTATGAGAAATCTACAGACGCAAACAGACGAAGTGTAGTAATAAAGTCCTAAATGTGTATTTCTGACTTTTTTTCACCAAAAGTCTGAAAGAAGACATTAATGTTATTGAAGACAAATATCCAAAAATCTCAAAATTGACCAAAAAAATGCATCGTGAATTAGCAATGTGGAAACGGTGGTTTGTTACTGCAGTAATATCACGTTCAGTGCTATACATCTCTCCGTTCCAGAATATTTGGTTCATTACATCAATCTTTGATGCAGGTGTTTGTGAAACCATGCCCTAAAGATTTAACAAAAGTCTGGGTAGGCCTAAGTTAAAAAAAAGTAAGTAGGAATGGCAGCCACGTACACCTTGAGAGTGGATGGGGTAAGACCAACTGAGAAGCCATCTTTGAGGAACTCCAGCACTGAAGCCACTGGGCAGTTAACTGGGTCCACCTCACGCTCTCTGCACCAAATGGTGAAAACATTCCATTTTAGGCTGTACAATTTCCTCGAAGATGGAGCTCTAGACCATGATTATGGTCTTCTCTACTCCTGCTGACAGGCCGGTCCCCCTCAAGGACCAGACCCACAGTTTCCATAGTTCGGGCCGAGGGTGAAGTATTGAGCCCTCTGCCTGTGTCAGCAGGTGCCTCCTGAGGTGAAGCTCCTATGGAGGGTCGTCCAGGAGTAATATTATGCCATACTCGGGCCAGCCACAATGGGGCTACCAATAATAGACTGATGCCGTTGTGATGAACCCTCTCTAGAACTCTTGGTAGCAGAGCGATCGGGGGAAAAGCATGCAGATGCAGCCTCAGCCAACTCTGTACCATGGCATCCAACCCCAGTAGGGCGTGGAAAGCCGATGTGTGATGTGTGAGGGAAAACAGTGGACAGTTAGTTGTCTCTCGAGACACGAATAGATCCACTTCCACTGGGCCGAACTTCTGACATATTGACTCCACCACCTCGGGATAGAGTGTTCAGTCCCCGGGCCTTAGCCCCTGCCTCGAAATGATGTCTGCTCCCTGATTCTGATTCCCTGGGATGTATGTTGCTCTGAGAGACAACAGTTTCCCCTGGGACCAAAAGAGGATCTGATGCGCCAGTCTGCATAGAGAGCGAGACCTCAGACCCCCTTCATTGTTTATATAGCCCACCACCGACATATTGTCCGTCCTCACAAGGAGGTAATGACCCTTGAGATCTGGCAGGAAGCTCCTCAGAGCTCGGAAGACATGACGCTCCCAGCACGGGACCTTGGGAGAGAAGCAGGACGTCTCTATGTGGTATGTATTGAAACTGTATATATTTGCTTAACGGTTTTGGAAAATGACTAAGTTCCACTTTATGTCGTCTTTTTTTTTTTTTTTAAGGTGTACATTCGGAAAGTGCAGTTTTATGCCAACATCGCATGTTGTTTACTTGATGTGCTTATGCGCCGATAGCTAAGTTAACAACACAGAGATATTTGAAGCAGTTTTATTCACAGCCTGCGGTTCCAACACACAATCGTGACCCTTTTTCGTTGTGACTGCATTATCCTTAAGAAATAAACGATATGCAAATCCGGCGTCAAACTGGGCCTTGTTTGTAAAACAAGCATCTTCGAAATGCAGGGAACTAACAAAAACACTTGCACAGCTCCGTTGATGGGGGGGGGGGGGGGGGGGGGTTAATCTGTGCAGGGCTGTCTTGCCCTGGCAACCAAAAACACACTTCTTTTGTGGCATTTCGCTCTCGGTCTGATCAGTGAATGTCTCTGCTCTCAGTGCTCTGCTCTACGGGAGCGTGCGTTCTTCTGGCAGAAGTGCCCTTAGGACCCATATTAGGAAATTCCGCTCCATCTAACGTCACACAGACCCATACTCGAAACAAAAACTTTCAAAAAACTTGTGACAAACCGGAAGGACTATTTTTGGAACAAACGTACAACTTAATTTTTGAAACTTTGTCCATGTTTAGCATGGGAATCCAACTCTTTAACAGTGTAAAAAACTCAGTATGCATGAAATAGCATTTCACCCCCCCCCCCCCTTAAGGCCGCTATCGAAGCATCCTGGGCCTCCATAACACCTTAGCAGTGCCACAGGCTGATTTCCTCCATGCCACATCGCATTGAAGCAGTAATTTCTGCAAAGGATTCCCGACCAAATTTTTTGAGAAGGACCTGTAAATAGGGAACGAAGGCATCTGCGCGTAACCCTGATCATGCGAAATGGGTTTCCCCTCGGGGAGAACCTCTTGGTTTTCAACCACCACTGCAAGGGCCTCATGTGCAGGAGACCTAATGGAATGATATTGGATGCTGCTGCCATGAGACCTAACACTCTTTGGAAATGTTTTACAGTGATGGCCTGGCCTAGCTTTATCCTGGTCACCTTGGCCAGGATGGATTCGATCTGTGCAGGAGACAATTGTGCCCGCATCGTGACCGAATCCCACACCACTCCCAGGAACGTGGTTCTCTGGGCTGGTGCCAACATGGTCTTTTATGTGTTGAGTCTCAACCCCAGGCTCTGGATGTGGGCAAGGACAACATCTTGATGCCGAACTGCCAGCTCTTGTGACTGGGCTAGAATCAGCCAGTCGTCAATATAATTGAGAACCCTGAGACCCTGAAGCCTCAGCTGTGCTAGAGCTGCATCCATACATTTTGTATATGTGCGAGGGAAGAGAACTAGGTTAAACGGAAGAACCTGGTATTGGTATGCCTCGCCCCCTAGGCGAACCTAAGGAACTTCCTGTGAGATGGAAGGATGGAAATGTGGAAGTATGTGTCCTTCAGATCTATCATGACAAACCAATCCTCGGATTCAATTTTGGTTCACGATGATGGGAATAGTGAGCTTCTTGAACCTGAATCTCCTTAGAGACCGATTCAAGTGCCTGAGATCTATTATTGGACACAACCCCCCATCCTTCTTGGGAACTAAGAAGTAGCAACTGTAGAACCTGTACTCCCTGTCTGGAGGAGGAATCCGTTCTTCTTGTTCCAATACCCCACTCTGCTCTGGGTTGACTACAGTCCAGACCACCCCGTTGAACTTTGGTGGGCGGGAACTGAACTGTAGTCTGTACCCCTTTTGAATGGTGCGCAGAGCCCAAGGAGAAATATTTGTGAGATTTGTCCATGCATATACTGGCAGTACTGCATGCCGAAGACTCTCTTTTTGCGCCTGTCTGTAGGTGGAGGAGCTGGCGGATTGCTGCGGCTGCCCGCTTGGGGCAGGCTTCTTAGGCTTTGAACAGCAAGGGAGGTATTGTCTGAAGGCTGCAGATTATTCTGAGCCTCCTGAAACCTGTCGATGATGACATTATACTTACCTAGTCGCCGAACAGGCCAGAAGGCGAACCGGAGTTGGACCTTCATCAATATCATTTAGAAGGTCGGCCTGGTACACTTGCAGTACTGCCATTATATGCAGACTTGCACCAGCCCGACCCACAGCCGTATAAACCCTGCCCACTAACGTAGATGTATCAGCATGCTTAGGCTTAGTTTCATTCATGCTTCAGAGGCACTACGCTGAGGGGCTTCCCCCAAAGTGTCGTTCGACGTAGTTCAATGTTCCCTCGAAGGGGAACTTACACTGTAGAGCAGTTTGTCCATTTAGGGCTACTGTAGAAACACGGTGGCGACTTCCATGTAAGAGGACCAGTGGTGTATGTAGATATAAATTGCTCAGTCTAAGGTAATAAAACCATAACTGTTCATCAAGAAAGGTCTTTGTACACCTCTGAAAACATAGTTATGTATATTATATTGCATTTCTGTAAAAATATTGTTGTAAATATTACACATTGCACCTTTAATGTCAGGAATCAGATACTTGTTGTTAAATAATCTATCTATCTGTAATCGATTCCTATGCACTTTTTGTTTTTGTTTGTGTTGTTTGTCTGTTGTTGTCTGTGAGGACGGGACCTAGTGATCTGCCAGGACCATACTCACTAAAGTGCTCCAAAGTATGGCTACATTTGCGATCAGAAAACAAAAAAGTTATAATATCGTTGATAGCTAAACTGGCTCTGGAAAAAAATGTGTTTTCCCAGTTACAAAGTTATGTAGCTGATAATTCAATGCATGAAACATTTCAGTCAGGGTTTTGCAAATGCCATTCCACAGAGACTCCACATTTGAAGGTTTTTAATGATATTTTAAAATCCTGTTATTGTCACAGTGTCTGGGTTGTTGTTCCCTGGGGTTCCACTAGATGTCCTCCTTGCTCACGGTGTCTGTCACCAGATCACTTCCTCCTCCCTTATTTGGTCACCTTCCTCCTTGTTGTGTAATTGATTGTCCCCCACCGTTCTCTTGTTCCCTCATTATCCTTCTGTCTATTTATACCCAGTCTGTCTTAATCTGTGTTACGGAGTCCTGGTTTAATGTCAGAGTATTATTCATGTCCGTCAATTCTTGCCTTGTCTTGCCTTGTGTTCGTGTCTTGTTTATGTGGATTGATGTTTTGGTTTCGACCCCTGCCTGGACTGTTTACCCCTCTGGATTATCCCTAAATAAATCATACTTACCTGCTATTGGTTCTCTCGCCGTGTTTCAAGCATCACATATCGTGACAGTTATTCAGGGGATTATGAAGTTCTTGTGCTCTTAGATTTAACGGCCACTTTCGAAACAGCTGACCATGCTGTTCTCATTGATCGAATAGAATATTGTGTTGGCCCTTACAAAAAAGAAGTTTATTGAAGTGTGCTATTAGTATACTTCTTTTAAACTAAATATAGGAAAGGTATGCTTTTAGTTTAATTTTTATGTAATTCTCAGAAATGGGCTGTATATGTACTCCTCAGAAATATATTTAAGATTACATTCAAGTATACTTGACTTAAACAATTACAAAAAGTCTAAATATATTTGAGCTATACTCCTAGAATCCATGTTTTCATTATTATACAGAAGAGGGCGCTACTACACATCTTCTGCACAGAATTTCCACAAAAAAAAAAAAAAAAAAAAAAAACAAGTGAAGAAAAAAAAGGAAACAACAGATACTAACACATGTAATCTAACATGACACGTAACACATTACAGTTTCAACAAAACTGTAACATTATGGAAATTCTGTGGGTTGTTAATCTCTTATGGCTTGTTTGGTGGATGTGAAGGCTTAGCTTTCATTACATTTTTTTAATTTTTAATGAAAAGAAAAATGAAATTATTGTTTTCAGCCTGTCTGAATTTTCATTCTACCTGAAACTGGATTTGGGTGGGATGTTATTGCGTATGAAATCATGGGTAAAAAACCTGGGTTTCATTTTTGATGAGGTTTGACCGTCAAATTAATTAACTTGTCAAAACTTGCTTATTCCATCTTTGTTTGCTTTCTAAAGCAAAGCCTTTTATTTCTTTTAAAGATTTTGAAAAAGTAATTTACACCTTTATTTTATCTATCCTGGATTATTGTAACTCACTTTATTTTGGGATTAGCCAGACAGCTTTATCCCATCTACAGTTTGTTAAAAATGCTGTGGTTTAACTCTTGAGTGGGGTTAAAAAGAGGGAGCATATTACTCCCATTTTACGCTCACTACACTGGTTGTCTGTTTAATTTTACAGTAGATTAAAAAAAATTTGATCCTTGTTAATAAATCTCGAAATGGTTTGGCCCCTACATATCTATGCGAGTTAGTGACTGATTAACAACCCAATAGATTCCTTCGGTCTTCCAACCAAGATTGGTTAATCCTAAATCCAAATAATCATTTGTAATTCCTAAATTACAATGATTAATCTGTTTTATTCCTCAACTTTGACGTGCGATTACAGTGTTGTGACTTATTGGTTCATCCGTGCAGTTTATAGTCACATCAGTGTGATTTGAACTTTTACATTCGCGTTTGTGTTGCCAAGTGGGAAAAACCGACCAGATTTTATTGAAAAAGCTTGTACTTTTTAAATTTCAATAAAATAGGGTTCCACTTTATTTTGATAAACATAACACAGTATATAATTCATATATACAGTTTACATAAAAAGCTTTTACTGTTAACTTTTAGTGTTAAAAAAACTTGCGAATGTCCTATAAAACACACATCAGCTGTTTTACAATCACATTGCATCAATTAATAATAATTCACAAAGAAAAAGAGAGTATGTAAAGTCAAATTAAACTGGGGAATTAAATTAATTTTAGAGGTTCTGTAGCACATATGGCTCGACGGAGGTCCTTCTAG
This sequence comes from Carassius gibelio, assembly GCF_023724105.1. Classification (NCBI taxonomy): domain Eukaryota; kingdom Metazoa; phylum Chordata; class Actinopteri; order Cypriniformes; family Cyprinidae; genus Carassius; species Carassius gibelio. The sequence goes on from NC_068371.1 coordinate 22,980,949, forward strand.
CATTGTTTCAATATAAAGCCATTTTATTCTTAAACTGGATAATTTTGGGTTCCCTTTCAGTCTGTCACTCTCAATGTCATGTCGATAACCGACGAAATTGCGATAACGCTTCAATAGACCAATCTACTTCGAGTTTAAACTAAATGAGCCAATGCACATTGGCATGCAATTATTTCATCCAGCTGCCGCTGATCACAGCGTGAGTATAATAAGACAGCAGGTGCAATGCATACCAGTTTTTCGCTTCGGAGCCGAGTGACAGTATCTTTCTAATCAACTGTCTTCTGTGAACTGCAAGTTCAGCATGCTCTCGCAAGCTTTGTGTATTGGCGAGACAGCACTTCAGCAGTGGTCGTTCTTGTGTCAAGTGGGTTGCGCACTTCAGGCTGCACTTCACCCTTCACATTTCCTAAAGAGCAAATTTTTCTAAAAGAGCTTCACAGGTGAGTCTTTGTTAAAACAACGGATCTTCCTTATAAGGATGGTGTTTCACCCATGCATTTCTGGGTGCGGTCGTTACCTGGCCACGGCTGATGGTCACGATTGCTGTCTCACTTGTCTGGGCATCGAGCACTCTGAGGTGGCCTTCGTGGATGAGTCATGTTCCAACTGCGGGAAGATTACCATCTCAGAGCTGTGGACCAGAAGAACTCTGGAAAAACTCGGAACCGCCACTGCCACAAGCTCCACCACAAGCACTGGACCTCACTCATCCTCCTCCTTTGCCAGATGGCAGCAGCGGGCAGTTCAAGAGTGTCAACAAAGGCCCTACTCACGCACCCTCTGCCAACCTGTGGAACCAGGTGAGCCCTGCACCCCACACTCACACCACACTCCGGCATGCTCACAAGCTGCCCGAGTTGGGTCCCTGGATCCCATCTCTCTGCCCCACCACAGGTATTGGCTGTGGTTCCGCTAGTTCTGCTACCTGGCTTCTATGGACCATCAGCCTCGGCTATTCGATTAAGTTTGCCCGGCATCCACCCATGTTCAGCAGTATCCGCTTTACTACAGTGAAAGCAGCCAATGCCCCTGTTCTGCGGGCAGAGATCGCAGTCCTACTGGCGAAGGACTTGATAGCCCTTCAGAATTGTCCATGTCTCCCCATGTCTTCACATAAGTTACGGAAGTGGCTCTTGTTCCCCTCAGAGAGCAGGGTGTTTGCATTCTCAACTATCTAGACCATTGGTGGATTCTAGCACAGACAGCACGTCTCACAGGAATGTGTGCAGTCGGTGGTTGCTGTGATTGAATATATTCAAGGGCAGGACAGCGGTCCCACTGAAATTCTTTCAGAGGCTCCTAGGGCATATGGGGGCCACGGCCATCACTTACACCGCTTGTGACATATGAGACCACTCCAGCAGTCCCGACGTGGGCGTGGAAGTGCGGCACTCACCGGGTCCAAGTTACACCGGCCTGTTGCCAAACGCTCACCCCGTGGTCAGATCTTGCATTCCTTTGGGCAGGGGTGCCCCTAGAACAGATCTCCAGTCATGCTGTGGTTTGCACGGATGCCTCCACCACCGACTGGGGTGCCACGTACAACAGGCATGTAGTCTCAGGGATTTGGAAGGGCCTGCAGCTGCATTGGCACATTATTTGCCTAGAGTTGTTAGCAGTGTGATAGTGGACACCATCACTTTGGCAAGAGCACCATATACGAGACATGCTTATGCCTTGAAGTGGAACTGGTTCGTCGAGTGGTGTTCTTTTCGCCGAGAGGACCCCTGAAGATGCCCGATTGCGGTCGTGCTTTCCTTTTTTTTGTAGCAAGGGCTGAAGCGAAGGCTTTCTCCCTCCACACTCAAAGTCCAGGTGGCTGTTATTGCTGCATAACATGACCCCATGAATAGGAAGTCCTAGTGAGGTAGTGACCAATTTCGTTGGTCATTGACATGGTGTCGAGAGAAAACCTGGTATGCATTGCACCTGCTGCCTTTATTATACTCACGCTGTGATCAGCGGCTGCTGGATGCAATAATTGCATGCCAATGGACATTGGCTCATTTAGTTTAAACTCGAAGTAGATTGGTCTATCGAAGCGATAACCCAATTTCGTTGGTCATCGATGTGACTTCTCCATTCCCTCCTTCAGGGAACGAGGGTTACCATACATAACTGAGACGTTCCTTTTCAGATCACTTACATTTATGGATGTGAAACTTGCCCTAATTAGAATTTTTTTATATATAAAAATATAACTTATGTCCATAAAAATAAAAATCATGTTTGTCTTTTTTTATTTCAGAACAACTATACTTGCATGTAAATATAGCATACACAGAAAATTTACACAGTATGCTCACTATACTAATCAAATAAATTATATAGGAAATTACATAAACCCAAATAACAAGTGAAATGTGTATATATATATTAGTATATTTTGTGTTGATATGTTATCATTATCATCTGAATCTGAAAGCCTAGTCTAAAGTCTATAACATTTCTACAGTTGCTGCAAGCTAGCCTTCAAACCATCTAAAGCAGAAAAAATGTTTGCAAAAGAACCCGACTGTAAGTACAGTACATTAACATTATTAGTCTTAAATATTAACGTATGCCTTTATATTTCAAGTTGTACCTGCATTTTCCCAAGAAGTATCCATTGTAAATGTATAACGGAATTACAGATACACTGTTTGACGTCATTGTGAAAAGGGTCTATTGGATGCTCAGTTCAGTGAATGGGTAGTACATGAGAATTAAAGCAAAAGTGATGAAAACAAGCTATCAAGTCAAGACTGCATAGACTGATCTAAAGTTACATTTATCTTACTCAAGCAATCCAATACGCAAACATTTATATAAAAACATGAGCGACTTAAAATGAAGAAAGTTATCAACATAACTGATATTCAAAATTGTAAGCAAGTTCTACTTTGTTTACATTTCGCGTATATGCGTATCTTGAATATCTTTGTTTCGGTGTTTCCTTTTGAATGATGATTATATACTATTGATACCTGCTGATATACATGTTAATTCCTTGCACACAGGTGCAGAACGCACATGATCGTTGTTTTGTGGTAAATAAAAACAAACTGTTTTGTGGTAATTACATTTTTACATTTTAATTTGAGTAAATTTTTAGAAGATTGAATCAATTGTTAAAGTTATCAAGTTATTTCATTAGACACCATTTTTGATGATACACTTGTATTAAATTATAGAACAGACTCCAAAAAATAAAAATAAAAAAATTCAGTGGAGAGCATAAAATGGGTTTCATAGGGCCCTAAATTGAGAGGTATCTTACTCTATGGAATTTGAACAAACAATTTATATTTGCATTCATTCTTGGCCTACCAAGCATTGGATTGCATGTCCTTTTCCATTAATGGTAAATTAATATTTTGATATCAGTAATGTGTGATATGGGACGAAATCTCATAATACAATTTTTTGGTGTATCGCCCAGCCCATACTTTACGGCATAAGTTTAATAATAATGATAATAATAATAAAATAATAATAAAAACCTTTGTTTCATGTTCATTTTATATGCTGATAACATTTTTATAATCCTGATTACTGTGTTCTCCTGCAAACTGAACTGTAATTCTGTTAAGAGCAAAATAATGATGAAACATGTTTTCAAGAGCAGAAGCTTATTCCGGTCTCGGTCAGGGCTTTAAACCAGATTACATCCATTTAATATTGGGATCCACCAACTTTAATTATCTTGTGGCACTATTTTTAAAGACATGCATTTCTGTGGAAAGATATTTTTATGTGCGTATGTGAAGTTCTTAACATCTTTTTATCAAAACTATTATTTCTTCTCCGCACGAACATGAATTAACAAGAAATAGACACATTAAGACCATTAGTGGAGGAAGTGGTTATTCACTTCATTCAGCTTCATATGAAGACATCTCTGAAATCCTTCTGTGTGCACTAAAAGCTGTTAAAAACATGCAAATCAATAAACCAGCAATACCTAATCCACAGTATTCAGAGAGCTGCATGCAGTACAGTGTTCTCAAAGCAACTGAAGTTTATCGCTTTTCAAACCGGAGGAAAGAGTGACTAAGAAGGAACTCGTGATCATTTTCAAGGTGTATATTCTGTCTGTTTAAAATATATCACCTATGATGTTCCTGTCTGCAGCTGGTGAAATGCTTATTCCGGAGAGGGGGACAGAGGATGGATTTGAGCTGCACTTTGGGCTAAACTACCTGGGCCATTTCCTGTTGACAATCCTGTTGCTGGATGTGCTGAAGAAATCAGGGAAACCTGAGAAATTTTCCTGAATAGTCATTATGTCTTCAGCTACCCACTATGGAGGAAGATTAACTCTGCATGACTTGTAGGGAAGGTTAGAAGCTTTTTTTTATTATTATAATTGAGATTCTTATCTTGCCTCAAGTCTTTCAGTGAATGGAAAGGACAAGCCACTCATGATTCAAAATGTGAGTTTTGAGCAGTGTAGAGTAGGGCTTGTTGTTTCTCCGATCACAAATGCAGACATGGTTTTATGTTTACACAGCACGATACACAACATGTAAAATGACAGTATAAGTTATTATAATCAGTAATTATGTCCCCACTGGATGCAACAAATGCCTTGTTTATAATAGGCTTTATTCACTTTTATTTATTTCATAATGGCATCATAGTATGGTAAAGGGTGTAGAATTTCCATCAAATGCATGAGGAATTCAGCCAATCACAATGCACTGAATAGCTGGCCAGTCAGCGTACACCATCAGTCAAAAGCTCTACAATGTGCATCTCAAAAGCACAAAACACTCTTAAGATTTTGTTTGTTTGTTGTTCAAACCTTTAACCTGGAGGGTTTGGGGCCTGTGGCTCAGCAGAGCGTTGCACTCAGTCAGTGCACACTCATCAGGCTGCTGAGCTTTCACTGTGAGAATGATTACAAGCATTACGTAGCACGTTGACCAGATTAGCATGTTAAACTATATTATTGTACTAACATATGTAACAGGTAATCAGATTGATTAAGTCACATTACATAAAAAATGACAGCTGATTAGCATGTTAACAAATTACCAAGTTAAGCTAACTAGTATTAGTCAACAAACACAGGCACGGTCACATTTGGAGATGTATTTCTGGGGAGCGTTGAGAAATATCTTTTCAGTCTTTTTTTATGTGGCTCGGTCCAAAGATCATCTGATACGATTTTTAACAAAATTTGTAGGAGAAGAGAACAAAAAGTTTCCATATTTTAAAATGAGGGACAAACAAAATGTTGCGAAATTAAAAATGAAATTTCATCAGACTCGGCATAAGCCTAGAAAAGAGCATTGGACAATGTTTTCAAAAGTTATAAGCATATTTTTTTTTTTTTTTTTGCCAAAATCCTTACATCTTTGGAACACTATAACTTCTCAGGTACCTTCAATACATGATGTTGATGATAACAATTTTTGTGCTGATATGTCAAATTGTTCAAAAGATATTGTGATTTTCTGCAAATTTCTAAATTCTGGCAAAATTGGTGTCCTTGGATTTGGCATTGCCAAACATCAATCAAAAATTTCTAATTTTCAAAAGTTACAAGCAAAAAAAGTAAATTTTCAGTATATCTTGGCCCGTAGGTGGCGCTATTCCCAACTATGGGATGGACCCTAAGATCATAGTGCTGATTAATGTTGCTTTTCCACAGCAGGGTATGACATGGCTCGGCACGACTCAGTACGGTACGGCACAGAACAGCTTGGCTCGGTTTCCAATGCAGTTTCGTAACACTTTAGAGTGGGTGGGATTATTCACATTTCATTATAGTTGTGCTGCTGCTACTGCAGCAACTCCTGAAAAACATTTCATTCTGCGTTGCTTCATGAACCTCTCGCTGGATCCGCTCCTCGGCTATCAACGAGACAAATATCTGTACTCCCTCAACAGACCACGAAACGGCCATTTTTTGATTGTTAAAAAATATGTGCTCGTTCAAAACAGTTGTGTTCAATCCTTCACTGGCTGTGCTGATTTAATTCTTGTGGTTTTGTTGTGTCTCTGTGTCGCAGGTACAATGACGCAGGTAGTGATTATTATCTTCGGCTAATCAGTGATCAGCAGAATTTACATGTCGCGTTTTGGTAATGGTACGATTCACTTGGAACCTCAACCGAGGTGGTACTGAAAAATGTACCAGGTACTGTACCCAGTGAAAAATTCCCCAAAAGTGAACTGTAACAAACTGTACCTGTGGCATACAGTGGAAAAATTTAATTTGAGTTGATCAAAGATACAGCTTCTGAACCAAGTTTGGGTCAACACCATAATTTGTAAACAAAGATGAATATCAAAATTCTATTTATTAATTTTTGTGCAGTTCGGTCTGAAGATCATCTGAGCCAACTGGGCAAATTTTTAAGAAGTAGCACCAAAAAATAACTCAATACTGTCTGTACTTTTCGAAATTGTATTTTATTTTTTTACAATAATGTAATGGGTGGAGTCTTTATGTCAGCTATTGAATGTTATTAGCATGAGGAGAGTAATCAAATGTAGTAAGTTTGAGTTTTCTAGAGCAAACGCTATAACCATTGAAAAAGTTCATTTCTGAACTGGTGATGTCACTATAGAGTTGGTCCTAGGGCCCCAAAGTTGGTCATTTCACTATTAATGACCATCACTAAAAGTGATGAATTCCATAATTTTCCTACTAATAGTGCCATAGACTCATATTGGGGAAAAATAATAAGAAAAAGAAAACTAACAGGCACAATATAGGGGTAGCTGCACCTCTGGTGCTTGGCCCCTAACAAAACACATGAACCAGCAGTAATTGTCGACAGATTCACAAACAAATTACTTTTGACTCTGTACGGATCAGTCATTGAAGCCACCAGTCACACAGCATTAACATTTTACTTGTCATAACTTCCATATCCCACTCATTATAACTTCCATTCCCAACGAGAGTTGTTATTATGCAATGTGCACTTAATGTTATGGATTTTATTATGAAATGTGGTTTATAAGACATGATCAGTATAAACAGTTATGTAAACAAGATGTTTATGTTTTTTTTTTTTAACAAAATATAAATAAATTCTACTTTGAGCTTGGAATAACTAGTAAATTGCATATTTATAAAACATGAATGTTTAGACATGAATGTTTTGTTGTTGTTGTTGTTGTTGTTTTTTATGATTATTAACATGCAGGCAGAAGCAGCCTATTGTGCACAATTACGAATATAATATAATAAAATAAAAATTCCACCTTAAGATAATAAGATAAATTAAGTTATTATTATTCACCATTTAGAAATTATTTAGAAAATGAATAAAATGGTAAATGTAGAAATAGTAAGTGTAAAATTGCTCATTTTCCTATTTCTGCATTTATTTCTACATTACACTTATTATCTTTCTCATCATTTTAACATTCAATAATTTTAAAACACTAATAATTTTATGTTATAACACTGCAAAATGTCCGTCATTTTTAGCAGATCTTAAAATTAATATCCATTCATACGATTAATTATAATACTGTGATGCCTGAATTCCTGTGTAGCATTTGAAACGATTGCCTTTAGTATTGGATTTTAACCATTCATCAGTTGTCATCATGAAAATAATATTGTCTTATCAGTATTTGCCAGAATTTTAATATTGGTACATCCCTAATATACTTAAAGGTGAAAATGACTTCGTCTCATATTAAACAGGACTTCCTGCTGTGCAGATCTGTCCATCCTGTTTACATCTGCTTTATTCCTCAAAATATTGCCCCCATTCAACTTTTTCACACGTCTGCATTTATTGCTTTTCAGTCTTGAGAGTCTTCATCCGTTACTGCAGTCATGTACTCCGCAGCTCAAGGACACTGTCGCTAAATCATGCAACGTGATTCAGAGCACCATGTGTCTACTGAATGCTGCAAAGACTATTGGGAGGCAGGAAGGGGTGGTTATGAGTTTTCAATAAATACTGACAAATGATAAATCTAATACAGAAAACAAGGTGCCCGCCTGCAACTGGTGATGACTGGTGGTGATGAAAGGTGTGTGTTGAAATCAGAAGATTTTTTTCAAGGTGAGAGAGAGAGAGAGAGAGAGGCAGTGGTGAGTGCAAAGACATCTGCTGGTATAAATAACGGATAAATGAGAAATGCAAGATTTGTGGTTTGTTAATGTGAGGGTCACTGTCTCCTCTAGATGCCTGCATGTGTATCTTATACTCAAACCTTCCTAAAGCATATAGCATCATCCTTAAACCAATGCTGGGGAAATGTCATGATTCTCTATGACAATTTCAGTACCATAGCTAAAACGAATATGCTTTTTAACAAATTATTTGATAAGTTGATTTTAAATATACAACATTACAAAATTAAATGAAAACTGACATGTTGAAATCAAGAATTTATAATCGAACAATAAATAAACAAAACATTCAAGTTAACAAGTAATTACAATAGAACAAACAGCCTAAAATTCGTTTTGATAGAATAATTGATGACCGGCCATTTAATTATTAGAAAAATAATGGACACCCAAGATCAGGTGTGCATTTCCGTTACACATTGGCTGTGCATTATTTTTCTACTAATTCAACGGCCCGGAGTCAATTATTCTGCTTCTAGTACAGTTGGCACACCTCACACCATCACATATATAACACAACCACCATTCTATTATGGAAAAATTGTTTTTAATTATCCAATCAATTACTGATGCATAAAATCTATATATATATATAATTGAATATCCAGTTTCATTCAGAAATGTATTATGATGGAAGTACTGTCAAATAATGAGTTGCAAATTGTGTTTGTGTTTTCTCAACACATTTTGAATGCCAAAACAACTTGGTCAACTTTTGGAAAGTCATCCAAACTAGGCCTGAGTCACTGGAGTGATGGGTTATTCAGACATCTCTTGGCAGAGAGTTCTTGAGGTGCGGAGCCTCCGTTTCTCTTGTGTTTGGGTACTTTTTTGGCTTTGTTGCTTTTTATGAAAGGACAGAGAGAGAGAGAGAACAGGAAATGAGGTGGAATCGGACTAGACACTAGAGTGACTGTACCACTTTTAAGTGGGTGTAAATAAAAAAAATATAAATAATAATAATTATAATTTTCAATATCAATAAGAGCAATTATTTTCAGATTATATACTAACTGTTGAATGAAAAATATAAAAAATCAATACTATTTATGATAGATACCTTGGCTGGGACCCCTATTATCTGAAAGCTTTGTTAAATAGTTTTTCTAGCCCTTTCTTAGATCTTTCGAGTATGTGATGACAAAATAAAAAAATCAGCAGAAGCATTTCTACCATTAAATATCAACAAATAAATATCCAAAACTGAATAATACTGATAAATAAAAAAAAATAATAATAAAATCCCTGTCATTACTTTGCTGTCCAAGAATAGAATTCCCAGCTTTCATATCTAAAACGCATTAAATTTAATGTAAATGTAAAGTTTTCCTCAGATATGTTGTGCTTGTGTGTCAGAGTTACTGACAAAGGTGCACTGTTGAATGACAACACTTTGTGACAAACCCACCTGCCCAATATGTCGCAATAAGGCAATGTGACAGGGCAGTGTATTCCAGGAGACACTGTTTTTACTCTTTCTTTTTTTCTTCTCCATCTGTCTTCTCAAACAATCTCTTGGAATTTCTTATTGAAATCTAAAGGTTTGGAGCTGCTGTGTCAGGGTGAACAATAATTGGATTTATATTTTCTCTTTGCTTCAAAGGTGTGTGTCTGCTTGTGTGTGTGTGTGTGTGTGTGTGTGTGTGTCTGTTAATCAGATGTGATTCTTTCATCTTTGTTAAGAGTATTTGTTACACCTCTTGAATTTCAGATCAGTGTAAGAAAATGAAAACATGAGTGAGAAAGGAAACATTTAATATACAATTACATACACACATGCTCACACATATACATTTACAATATCTTCAGGCTTTTAATGGGATTTTCGGACTTTTGGATCTTATTGTTTACGCTGTGTTATATGTGTCACCTCATACAGTAGCTACCCATCTGTAAGCTCACTGATGTGTTGGCTCAAAATTATCAAAATTGCTTCTATTTTCGCAGGTTGTTTTATTGTCATCCCTCATCCAATCAAAATGATTCTTTCTGGTCCATTAAATTCAGCTGAGTTTGTGCTAAAATAACTTCAGAGATGATCAGAATACCAAACAGCAGCACATGATAGTGTTGCCTGCCCTGCCAGAACAGTATATAATTAATTTTTATGTGTGAACAACTCTCTTTAGTTATGCGCGATGGACAGGGTGAGGTAGCATATGAAAACCACAGCAATGGGCAGTGACCTTCGCCTCTTCTCAAGGGGAATTATTTGTACTACAAAAGATAATTCAGTGTGGAATCTGTTGAATACAAATGTAATTTCCGTGAAACCCGTACCCTTGTTGAGGTGAGGTGTGTTGATACTGATTCATTGTGATCATTATCAGCATGGCAATATCCTTTTGCAGGGCGCTTATTTACGAGTCAGGTTGAGTCACGGTTCACGGCGTCCAATATGTATGCGGCACAGGAATTGCTGTAGAAAACCCAGAAATTACAGGGCTCAGCGAGGACAGTGTGCTCTACGTGTTTAAAAGAAAAGATGACAAATTATGAATGTCTTGAGGGGAGATATTGTTATGACTAAACAGGCAAAGGCTTTCAAAATAGAAAAGCGCATCCACTGTAGAGAATAAAAATTCTCGGCACTTGGAGAGAAGAACAATGTGATAGAGAAGGTTTAGGGTTTATTCAAGAAGAAAAAAGATGATGTGTTTTAATAGGATTTTTGTCTCATGAAAAAGAGTGCTTGCTGTGCATGGAGTGAATACTGAACGCGTATACAATTTCTGATGTTTATTTCTGGAACCGTCTGTGTTGAGAGAAAGAGAGCGATATGACATATGTTCTCCCTATAAATCAAATGTGCTCAAAAACTGAAGTATACTTCCTTTTAAACACTCCTTTTTACATTTCCACCAACTTTCCATCAATGTTTATTTTTTTATCTCACCTGACTGCTTTTCTTATTGTCAGAACCCAAGCCGAGGAATACAAAATGTTTAGATATGGAACGTTACAGGAGTTGGAATGACCAAAATCTTCACTCAATTTTCAACAAAATAATGCTTTACATATGAAATAGCCATGTGGTATTGTCTCTAGGTGTGTTTCTATTACAGATGCAAAATTTTATAAATGTCGATAAAAAGGTTTTCCGAAATGACTGCGTTTCCACTAGCAAATGTTATGGGACTAAAACGTAATAGTTTGCCTCTCACGATAAGTCATGGCAATGGATTTTGGTGGGATTTTGACAGATTCACAAATCTGCATGCTGCAGCTGGAATAAACACAAGCATTGACTAGAGTGGAATTATTTATTTTTCGCATTGCCTGAAAAAACACCTAATGGAAGCGTAAAAACGTTTTTGTGATATTTGGGATTTTTTGTGAAATTGACACATTTCCATTAGGCATATTTTCAATTTGCGCAATTTGAAGGGTGAGGGAAGCACGCCTTATGTTTAAATAACCCATTGAATTAAACTGTACAAATTTAAGGTCCTTCATCTCTATTGAATTTTTGTTTCTCTCTTTTTATTTGGAACTTGATGGATAAATAATACTTAGCCTATGTGTTACTTATTAGGAAACAATTAAGTTTCATTATCATTAGGTAATGCATTAGGTATTGTGAACAACATTTTTTTTACAGAATCTTTTAAATGTCAGTTTATAAGTAAATTGGTCATTCGTGTTCGTTTATAGTACTAATGTTCATTTATTCTTGAATATAATGTATACTTGAATTTGAAATGTATTAGTTTATTTAGAAATTGATAAATTAATAAAGTAACCTAGATTGCTAAATCTTGTAAAGGTATTGTTCTCTCATGTCATGTAAGATTTATCTAATGTTAACTTATCGAATAGATATTTTATAAAACATGATAACTGTAAACCACAGCTTCTTGGGGCTTTTTTGCTTTGTTATGAAACATAACTTTCTAAATGGTTGAGCCACAATTAAAGCAGTTGTAAAATAGCAAATGCGTTAAAGTATTGCCTGAATTCCGTCATTATTTTATTTGCGGCAAGGTGATATGACTTAAAAATACAAAATAAAAACTTCACTTAACTCAACTTAACAACTTACTTCACTTTATATACCCTGATAAGCTTATATAAAGTAAATCCTACATTAAATTGTTTTCACACAGAAATTGCTTGTTAATTTAACAAATACTTGTGAAGAACACATTGAATTACATTGAATTACATTCAGTAGAAAACTGAAATTGTATTTTTGTTCTTGTAAATTGTATTATATATAATTATATTGTACTGTCACTAACATAAAAATAATGTAAATCAGCTCTTATCACTGATAGCCATGCAAATAAATATATATATGACCCAGCTAAATCTTTGCTGATTGACGCATTTCAAGCACTGCACAATATGTAAATGTTATGATCAGCCCTATAAAACAGTATTTAAGGGTGTGGAGTCTTTCTGTAAATCAGCTGTTGCTCCATTTCAAGTTAAGCACACAGGCCCGTATGGCCCAATACTAACAGCTAAGAGAGAAGCTACTCTCACACTATTTGTGCTGTATTGATTCAGCTCACTATAGAGAAACCTTGTGACTCCTATAGTTTAATCCAAATTCCCTCAGACGAAAGAGATAGAGAAAGGAGAAAAACAGTGCTCAGCCCCAATTGCCTGGCCTCAAAGAGAGCCGTTTGAAGTGCAGAATCTGGCAGCGGTTCGAGAGAAGATCGGCTGTCCTGAGTAATTGATCCGTATGGAGGTCATAGTCCAACTGACCGTCTGCATACCAATCTAACCAACTGTGCAGCCCAACTTTTAGATCTTCTGATGTGGAAGCGAGCCATAACATTTGCAATTAGAAGGATAATTTGAATAATTAACCATTGCAGCTGGAAAGCATCACGTGTAAACATGAGGCAAATGCCACATGAGGAAGCATTCGAATTAGGACCAACAATAAATAAATTGAAATGTATATTCAAATTGGAGAGAAGCCCCAAAATAAAGATAATTTAAGACATTAGAGTGTAAAGTTCTGTATCCAATAGATATTACAAAAATTCAGTAGTTTACATTTGAGTTGCATTTTGCATCGTGAGTACAGGATTTCATGTCATGTCAAAACAGTTAAAGGTGTCCATCCAAAAAAATAAAAAAATTAAAAAATAACATTTACTAATGTTGATCTAATCCTATATAACTTATATTCTTCTAGAACTCAAAGATCATTTGCAGAATGTTGGTAACCAAAACCATTTGTCATTCATTGAAATCCATTGTGAAAATTATATGAAAATTCTGTTATCATTTACTGACGCTATTTTCTGGGTGAATTTTTTTTTTCTCATTCAATTCATTCAAGTGTGTTTTAAGAATGTGTCCTGTGTAAACATCTCTTTTCTCTCAACTGACTCTCTAAGGGAAAAAAAAATGATTAAATGTGTGAATCTTTGCATATACGTAATATATTTTTTAGCATTTTAACAAATTGTTTAAGCATTTAGTTAATGTGTATTCAGTGTATTTGAATGCGTTGCATGCTATAAAAAAGCCATGATACCAAATGCATTAACTAATGTTAACAATTGAAACCTTATTCTAACGTGTAACCAAATGACACATTGACAGTCCTAATACAGATCTAATACTAGTATTTTGCCACAGGTTTATTTACCAAAGCAACTTACATGAAAGTGCAAATGTAAGTGACAATTCCCAAAGCTTGCAGCTAAAGATATAAGTGCTAGGGTTAGACTTCAAGTGCCAAGAACAACTCTACAGCACAAATGCAGGAGCGCTGTAACAACTGCATTACTGTAACATTGTGATGGCTGTCACGTACAAGGATGAGTGAAGTCAAGGACATTGGCAGGAATGGCAAATTTATATTTTAACTCCCGGAACCGGGAACATCTTTTCTGTCCTTCTTAGATATTTAATATCCGTCTCTGTTTAAATACTCTTAACGTGGCCACAGCTGTGTTGACTTCATCTCTGATTCCTGTCCATCCACAGACGCCTGCAGAAGGAGCATCCACTGCCATCGACGCTGCAGCTGCCTCCGAGCTGGAGGGGATCGGAGGACTGTCTCCGTACAACTGGCGCAAGACGGAGCCTTCAGCAACTTTCTTATGACGAACGGCTGCAAAGCAAGATGTGGAAAGAAAGCTGTGCTCTAGTGGGTCTCCAGCAGAACTGAGAGAACATCAACTTTTTGCTCCTGATCACTGAGACCTCGGCCCTCATCTTATAGTTCGTATAACATCAGCCTGAAAAATGTCAACCACATGCCTTTTTTAAGTTAGAGTCCACATTTGCCAAATTTTCATTCTCTAAAACTGTCTCTTGGTCTTCAAATCATCTCATTACCTTTATAATGTTCACACAAGCCATCTTTAAACATCTTGAGAATGCGTACCTCAACACAATACTAACAACTGAGCTGTTCTCTGTCCTGAAACGGCTCTCTTCCTCCTCACTTGGGAACTCTCTGAACACATTTTTTCCTGAACTAAGCAAATAAAACAATGATTTTGACTAATAATCAATTCTCTTGTTCTCTGCTAAACCTTTTTTGGGGGGTTCTTAATGAATCCGGATCGTCGCAATGGCTGTTCTGCTGATTTTCTTTTGGATTTTGACTATAAAGACTATAAAAACAATAAAAGGATAAAAGGATTATATTTGAAATCTCCAGCTCTCTAAACTGGACAGATACCAGCCTGTCTCTGTTGATTTTCTTTGTTTCTGTGCTGGGATTTTCTCATCTTTCTTTGTTAGTACAGTTGTATATCTTTAGTGGCGCCTATGTTGGGTTCCTCTGCCCATCAGTCAGTGTCATTCCTCCCTCTGCCTACCGCATCTAATTGTTTAAACCCAAACTGCAGAAGGGCTAGGTGGGAAAAAACATTCGTCTGGCTAAGCCCTTCATTTTTCATTCCTCCTCTGTGCAATTGACCGTGTTTTGAATCTTCCACGGAGACGGCTGCCCTCCCACCAGGTGCCTCACCCACAGTACATTCACCTTCTTTCTCCCAGAGGGCGAATTTCATCCAACTGTTCTGTTCGTGACCGTGACATGCCGAGAATTTGTGATTCCAGTATGTAATAATGTTGTGTAGGTGTTTTTTTTTTTTTTTTTTTTTTCTCAATAGACCTTGAAACTGAAATATTTTTGATATGCGCACATAAGATTTTCCTTTGAGATGTTGAGTCTTTTAAATATATTCAGGCTATCCCTTTTTTATGTATCTATTAAGGGGGGTGTGCAATAGCAAACCAGCTGATTAAGTCTTGAAATAATGGAAAATTTAAGATGTCGCTTCATAAATACATTTATATATATATAAGTACTGTAAAATAAGTTACTTTCTACCTGCTGGTGTCTGTGACAACTTGTTGGTGTCGTCTCAAGTTTGGCTGCTTTTGGTAAAGTGCTACTTTGACCCTTTTAAATTCTAATTTAAATGTACTTGTGTTAAACGTGCCTGTCATTTGTGTGTTTTATGTGGCGTCAGTCATGCAGTTGACCAATTACGTTCACATATAAATATCTCTCAACTAAATTGGTTCCTTTTCTGTATCGTACAATGTATGGGATACAAAGCTATTAGGTGAAAGAGAGATGAAGAAATTCAACCATTTGCATTGCTTTTGAGAATTTCCTTTCATCATCGCCTAATTTTGCTTATTGTACTGTAATTATGCACTAATGGAAACTTGTGCTGCTGTATTAAAATTGTCCTTGCATTAAAGGAAATGTAATTCACTTCCATGCACGTATAATAATGATCCAATAGATAAATTATAGGGTTGTGACACTTAGAAATAAATTAATAACAATATTTGGAAGCACCAAATGGTTGATGATAAATGAATTGAGAAACAGTCTCAGTACAAAATGTGCAAAGAGGATTTTGCGTACTTGGCTCCTCAGCCACATGCACAATGTTTCTGTCATTTGTGTGTGTGTGAAAGAGAGGGATGAAGACGGAGAAAAGAGTGCAGCATCATCTTGCCAGGAGACTCTGAAGTGTCTTATCTTCAGCTCCTGTAGAAAACAGAGTGAATGGGTTTCTCTTCTAAAGCTCTAAATAAAAACACTGATTTTTATTGTTGCAGTAGCTGTTTTTGTGTCTCTGTGTGTATGCTTTTAGTTTTTTCTGCTAGTGAGGAAGTTTAAATGAAAATATGGAATGTAAAATCCAATTTATGTTGTGTGGGTTTCAGAACTTGTGCATTAGCCGTTTCAAGGACACTGAGCAGAATTCATATAATTATCAATTGCTATTGTTAAAAAAAAAAAAAAAAAAAAAAAATGTCTTCCTTTGTTCCAGAAATGTAATTAAAAAATATTTAGTTCTCCCTAATGCAAGTTCAGTCATGCATAGTCACATGTAACATGATACGTTTTTCACTGGTTTAGTAATAGTTGCACATTTTGCTTATGGTACATTTCAAGAGGTGACTGTTGCAAACCGTGTGTGTGTGTGTGTGTGTGTGTGTGTGTGCATGCATGTGTGTGTGTGTGTGTGTGTGTGTGTTGTGACCTGAAATCCTCTACAGGAGCAGATTACTTTTTTTTCTCATGAATGCCTTTGGCAGTTTGTGGGACATCCATCTCAAGCACACAGGATCCACTCTCAAACAGATGCAATGCTACGCAACACTTTCCTCGCTCACCTTTTAAAATACTTTTCCTGCAGTAGTCTTCAAGTGTCAATGATTCAGTGGACTACTTCTGAAAATTGCAAAAGAAGATATATTAAAGAATGTTGGTAGTCACATAGTTGTGTTTAACATTGTATATAAAAAAAAAACATTTCTCAAAATATCTTCTTATGTTCCATTAAAAAAAAGGAAAGTCATCCAGTTTTGAAGTGTCACTGTTAAGTCACATTTATATTTCGGTTTATAACAGGAACTCGTCTAAAGGTTGTGTTTCAGCTGCAGTTTGACAAAGTTTAGGATTAAAGTTTAATGAACACATCTCTGTTGTTATATTCAATATGGATTTGTTTTGCTTCTGATGAAATCAAGAGCACTGAACTTCCATAATCATATTTCTAAAGGTATTTTAAGCAAAAGAGAAGCTGCATATTTAATATGTAGCCTATGGTCATAACAATAAGTCCCTAGAAAATAGAAGTAAGAAGATTCCTAGAAATTTCCCGAAGCCCTATATGCATATAAGGTATCCCCATGCAGGGTTAGTAGCTTGAGCTACATTCTTAACAACCTATCATTTTTCTTTCATTTTTTTACGATGATTATTTGATGGTAACATCATAGAACCTAGAAGGTATTTCATTATTCTACAGATTCACCTTGGAGGTCAAGTCACCTTTATTTGTATATCAGATTTGCCCAGGACCAATCCTCCTGCTCTATTCCACTCTCAATGGGGTGGGAAGAAAGGTTTGTGCAGAGAGCCATTGTCTTATCCATAAATCTCTAATATGTGTCCACGGGCCACATTAGTGAATGTCGTTTATTTTCCTGGAAAAGGATAAATCTCTAATTTATCACTGTCACAGGCTTGCCAGGGCTTGTCACACTTTGCCCATCACTCGATGGCCTCCGTGATGCTCCAGTTGGTCCCCCATGGTGTTTGGAATCCAGCTTTTAGTCTCACTATTCTGATCCTTCTCTGGCTGTTCTTATGCCAGATCTAAGATCTGCTTTTCCTAGTTTCTGGTTAGAATTGAGGTGAGAGTTACTGGCTCTAGATCCATATAAAAGAACAATTTTAGGTTACATCCACATGAAGCCAGAGCTTTCCCTATCCGATCTTTTTTTCCCCTATCTCAAGAAATATCTGCATCCACACGAAACCAACACAAAATGATGTAGAATAGATGACAGACCAGTATGTGGGCTGTAATGATGCTACTGAGATACACTAAAAACCGATAAGAAGACATGGACTACACGCATAAGCCTTGCATGCAGTATACAAACGAACATGGATCAATACATTTATTAATCATGGTTTATGTTAGTTAATAAAAAGACAATCATTCAGTGTTTATTGATGTTGGTTGCTGTTAGGTGACGTAGCGGTGTCTGACTAAGGGTGAGACGGGGGCTGATGACGTCATAGTTTCAGAAAATGTACGGATTCGTTGTCCACACGAAAACACAATTTTCAGATTTATCCACTCTGAGACCTGTTTTAAAAAAAATATTGGTTTCACTCTCACAAAATTCTGGATACGTGTGGACGAAATGCCTATACGATACAATATGTATGCGTATACAGCGAAAAATGTCTCTGTGTGGACGGGGCCTTAGGAGCTGTTAGCTGAATGGCTGAATGGCTATACTTCTCTATCATCAGGACATTGATTTCCCTAAAGACTGTATTGCTCTGTGGGGATTTTTTGTTTGTTTGAGGTTTCAAGAATTAGCTGGTTAGCATGGTTTAGTTAGCCTGTTTGCTAAGTTCACAAGAGTTCACAAGCAATTCGTTTTTCAATCTTTAACCTTTGCTTCAACATTTTGACAGATACCCAACTGCTAGGCTGAGGCAGAGGACATGATTTCTGATTCCACAAACACTTTGTATCAGCTTTAGAGTAGTCATCACCAGTTACAGATGAATGGCTAATGGCTTTTATGTATAATCAGCAACATTTCTACTGCTGATACAGATTAATCTTTCAAGAAATCTCCTTTTGCCTCCAATGAAGGAAGGATTATCCCACTCTCTTCAAAACATGCCTTAAAAATATATATATATATATATATATATATATATATATATATATATATATATATATATATATATTAAAATGCTGTCATTATTGGTTAGCCTTATGTCATGCCAAAACCGTATGTAGATCTCAATGGAATGCAAAATGTTTTTATAACATATAAAACAATACGTATTAACCTTTTATTCTGTGTGGACCAGAATTGATTGAATTCATTATTTACTACTATTTATGTATTTTTTATGTATTTTTTTTATTTAACCACATTTTAATAACTTTTATAACTTTACAATTTAATGTTGTCAGATGAGCTGAAGTTATGGAAAGGCAGAGTTTTTATTTTGTTGCCAGCACTTATTGTTCTTTGGATTTTATGAATGTGAAGGTTAGTTGTTTACCCTTTGTGTGAGCTTTCAGATCAGCAATATTGTGGTAAAAAGCAGTTTTCATAATGAAAAGGTAAGGAAACAAGGTAGCCTGGAATAGTATCTTGCTCCCTCTGGACTTTTTTGTTTGCAGGGAGGGCGAAGAGCAGAGTGAGACTCATGCTTAGAATCTTTATTAGCAGACTTGCTTTCCCTCAGGCATGTTCACTCCAGGTCAGAGGTCAAATACATACTACAGTTCTCCATTGCTAAGACATTAAAATCCATTCTATTTACCATAAAGTACATAGTCTTAAACACTTTACAATAAGGATTCATTTTGTAACATTAGTTAACTAAATGAACACACAATAAAAATAGTGTTAATATACTAATAAAATCTGGAATTATTTAATGGACCTGAGGTAATATGAACTAACAATGAACAGTTGTGTTTTTAAGTTAACAAGATCAAAACATACTGTAACAAACGTGTTCATTGTTTTTAATATTAATGCATTAACCAGCACTATTTTTTTTAAGTGCTTAGACAAATGAATTATATTTGTACAAATATTTAAATTTTATTATTATTATTATTTCAAAACACTATTCTTATGTTTAATGCAAAAAAAAAAATAATAATTCTCAATCGTTTCACTGGGCTATTATAGTGTTTATTATATTATATTAGAAAGTGGAAGCTTCAAGATAATATACCGGCTAAATAAAAAAATAAATAATAAGAATTTCATCTCATAAAAATAGACTATTTCATTACAATAGGCTATTAATTTATATGGTGAGTAGTTGTGTAATAGGCATAATGTACTGGTCGTTAAGGCTAAATTATGATATACTCATATTGTTTTCAATAAAGACCTTTTATTAAAGGAGGGGTGAAATGCTCGTTTTCACTCAGTATCCTGTTAATCTTGAGTACCTATAGAGTAGTACTGCATCCTTCATAACTCCAAAAAGTCTTTAGTTTTATTATATTCATAAGATAAAGATAGCCTGTACCGATTTTTCCCGGAAAACACGACCGGCTGGAGGCGTGACGTGTGGGCGGAGCTAAAGAATCACGAGCGCCAGTAGGCTTTTGCGTTGAGAGCATGTGGAAACTGTGACATTACCGTGAGGGAAAAACCATCATCCAAAACAAACCATGGCTTACATGGTTGTCTTGCCCTGGCAACCAAAAACACACTTCTTTTGTGACTTTTCGCGACGCTCTCGCTCTGATCAGTGAATCGCTCTGATCAGTGAAATATCTATGCTCAGCCTCGCTATACGGGAGCGCGCGCTCTTCCGGCAAACGTGCCCTTAGGACCCATATAAGGAAATTCCGCTCCATCTAACGTCACACAGAGCCATACTCGAAAAAAACTTTCCGAAACTTGTGACAAACCGGAAGGAGTATTTTGGGAACAAAAATACTCCTTCAAACGTACAACTTAATTTTTGAAACTTTGTCCATGTTTAGCATGGGAATCCAACTCTTTAACAGTGTAAAAAACTCAGTATGCATGAAATAGCATTTCACCCCCCCTTTAAGGTTTTTTAAAGTTTAGTGTATGGTGAATTTGATGGTTTTGTAATGAAATTGTGCAGCTGAGTTTATACGTTTCTGCTTATTGTTTTCAGAAATATGTTACAGCAATATTGTTTTGGAATTATGTCTTAGCAAATAAGAAAAAAAAGTGTAATACCCTTGAGACACCGCTGTGATGGTTTCAGGTCTGACTGCTTGCCAGCAGTATTATTAAGAATGCAACAGAATATAGCATGGTTACATCTCTGTCAAATTAGCTGATGCATTATGTCAGTTCTCATAAATACCAAACAAGCATTAAGAACAGATGCCACAGCAAAAACAGAAACAGCTTCTTGTTGCCACTTTGGTATTATCGCTCCTATATTATTCTCATTTTGTGCATTTGTTTGAAGTAAACATTATTAGCCTAAGGCTGAATAAAATATTATATTTAGTACATTCCTGATATGCTAATGATCACTTAAAGGGGTAGTTCACCCAAAAATGAAAATTTGATGTTTATCTGCTTACCCCCAGGGCATCCGAGATGTAGGAGACTTTGTTTCTTCAATAGAACACAAACCAAGTTGTGCAGTCTAACCCTCTTATACTGTAGGTAAGAATCAGAGGTAAAAACTATATAAATAATGTATTTTTGGACTATAAGTCGCACCTGAGTATAAGTCGCATCAGTCCAAAAATACGTCATGATGAGGAAAAAAAAACACATATAAGTCGCACTGGACTATAAGTCGCATTTATTTAGACCCAAGAACCAAGAGAAAACATAACTGTCTACAGCCGCAAGAGGTAATGAGAGCCTCTCGCAGCTGTAGACGGTAATGTTTTCTCTTAGTTCATTTCTCTCGGTTCATGTCAAATTAATTTTGATACATAAGTCGCACCTGACTATAAGTCGCAGGACCAGCCAAACTATGAAAAAAAGTGTGACTTATAGTCTGGAAAATATGGTATAAATACTGTTCAGTTTCTTGCACAGACCAATTGTATGTTTTAGCCATGATCCCCATCCACTTACATTATAAAAGTGAAAATGAAAGTGACGTGACATACAGCCAAGTATGGTGACCCATACTCAGAATTCGTGCTTTGCATTTAACCCCTCTAAAGTGCACACACACAGCAGTGAACACGCACACACACCGTGAAGACACACCCGGAGCAGTGGGAAGTCATTTATGCTGCGGTGCCCAGAAAGCAGTTGGGGGTTCAGTGCCTTGCTCAAGGAGTGATAGACTGCAAAGGTTTCAGTTAAAAATCTCTGTTTGTGTTCAGCTGGAAAAAAAACAAAGTCACCTTTATCTTGGGTGCAGATAAACATCCAATTTTCATTTTTGGGTGAACTATCCCTTTATGTGCCTCACTCCATGAATGAACAATTTTAATAACATTTTTGAGCAAAGTATTTCTTATTCATATGTATTACTGAAAACCTGGGATTATGGAAGAAATATTGTACATTGGGATTTAAATTAGGTGTCTGAAACAGATTGGTGAAGGGTGGAGGGCACACATCTGAACATCTCCAGCTTCAGGGTAATGGTAGATCAACACATCTAAATCATTCAAGCAAAAAGTACTCTCATTAGTTACACTGTGAACATCTCCTTCAGCTGTATGTGTAATCTGTAATTCTGCTGGATACTTCAGACTTTAAAGGGATAGTTCATCCAAAAATGACCAATTCTGTCATCATTTTAGTCTCCCTCGACTTGCTCCAAACTTGTATGAGTTTCTGTCTGTTTCTGTTGAACACAACAGAAGATCATTTGAAGAATGCTGGTAGCCATCATCTTCTATAGTATTTTTTTCCATACTATTGAAGCCATTAGTTACCCATAACTGTCCCTTTGAATACACTTTCTTAGGTCCTGTAGAAACTAACAGAATTTTTAGGCCGAAACAAATAAACAAACTAAATGAAGTATAACTCTGGAGGTGTGTGTGTATCAAGACACTTTATGTGCTAAAATTTTGATTTGATGGACACTAAATTTCATGGTTTCAGCATTCATTTTCATCGAAATCTTCCAAAGATTCCATACGAACATAGTCAGTCTTTTCCCCAGCAACCTTCATTCAGGGTTCTAAATGAACCGAATTTTTCCATTATCATATGTTATCAACAATTCTCAATAGGCCACTGCTCAGATATGTTTGTAGCTGAATGACAGGTGACAGAAGGAGCTCTGAATTTAATCAATAAGGCCCCTTTTTCTGGTAAAACTGTTTTCAGTTAGGTCCCAGATGAGAACTGTCAGGATCTTGACAGAATTTGTTTTGGCTAGCACTGAGTTATGCTAAATGGGATTCAGAATTCCAACAAGATATTGCCTACAGTTTATATTTCCACTTAGAGCCACTATTTACTGTTCATTTATGCTCATGGGGACATTTTTTTTTTTAAATAAGGGCCAAATAAGCAATTATTATAACAGTTATTAGCCGTATTTATTTTTTTTATTTTTTTTCAAACAAAAACCCAGACATTTAATTCATGCACTACCATTAGAAACATTTTTATTAATTTGGGGTAAGATTTTTCGATGTTTTTGAAATAAGTTCGCTCATTTTCATTAAGGCAGCGTTTATTTGATAAAAATAGATATTGTGAAATATTATTACAAAGCTCACTTCTTGCTATGAGAATTATTGGGCTGTTTTCCAAAACCAAACAGAGCACTTGGAAAATGAACAATAAGCCACCTATTTTGCTGACAATATTGAGTGTTTTATATTATTTTTAGGGCTTTATAAAGCAATAATTTAAAAAAAAAAATGAAAAAAAAAAAAAAAATAGTGCATATTTCTCTCCTGATTCAAAGACATAACTTTTTACTGAATAAAGCAATATTATGGTTAGAGGAATTGCATTTTAGATGGAAGCAACTATTTGAAGTGACAAATGTCTCAATGCTTTTTGTTTCACAAGTTGCTAATTGATGGACTGGAGTCGTATGGATTACTTATGGATTATTGTGATGTTTTTATCAGTAGTTTGAACTCGGCACCCATTCACTGCAGAGGATCCATTGATGAGCAAGTGATGTAAATGAAGGATGTAAATTGCTCCAAATCTTAAATTTATGGGTGGACTATTTCTTCAACTCTAGAAACACCATAAACCAACTTTTCTCATCCTTTTTAATCAGCACATGCTTTCATGAATTCACACATCAGTGATAAATGACCTAATTTACTGTAAAATGGTGACGTGTAGGTAAAGAAATATCTGGATTGATGTATGACTGGCACACTGGAGTTAATTTAGACATCTTCCCATAAATCCTGCTCTGTCTTGAGAGCACTGGAGAACAGCGGCGTATCATTAGATGAGCTGGTGTGTGTGTGAGCATGCATGTCTTTGTGCTTGAGCAAACACAAACGGAAGAATTCAGCAGACAGAACAGAAGAAGGCTGGGTTACTCTCCATAATCACCAGGCTTTGATTTGCATTTCAAATGGAGTTTGCAGGAAGAGAAATGCAGGGCCAGCAAGTCTCAGAATAAAAACATGGATAAGAGACTGTGCAGCGAAAAGTGTGACTTTGTTGGGGCTGCAACTGATCTGAAGGTTAAACATATCTTTGGGGGCACTGAGGCAGTAAATAAACAACTAAGATGATTACAGTAAACATTGTCATCTGAATTATACAAGATTGTCAACCAAACAAGACCAGACACAACCTTAAATTGTGCACTACACACATACTCGTTACTGTATGACAGATTTCACAGATTATTGATAAAGTACAGTTTTCTCAGTGTAAAAATGTCTTCAAAAACATATGACATATGTCGCTATATACTGTTAAAACATTTTGACAGCAAGATTTTAATGTTTTTGAAAGAAGCTTATTTATTCATTAAATATATAATAAAATTTGCAAAATTTTAATCCAAAATTACATGATTTTTATGTGACTATGTTTTACAGTCTTAAGTCTCGCATGATCCTTCAGAAATTAGGCCAATATGCTGATTTGCTGCTCAAGAAACATTTCTTATTATCAATGTTATGGGGGAAAAAACTATGTTTCTTTAAAAAATTCTTACAGAACAAAATTCTAGGTACTGTATATTGATATTTTAGGTTAGAAAATCCTTCAAAAAGAAATCATCTTGTGAGATTTTGGCATTAAAAGGTTTGAAAAGCCCAGTTTTATCATTTAAATTTCATATTTTGCCCATTTTATGATGTTGTACATAAACTTGTAAATGCATAGGTACAGATTCAAAATTAATCATAAAAAATATTTATAATTTAGGGCTGGTAAAAATATTATGAGATTATTGTAAAGGCTGCAATGAACTAATTGTGAAACATAATGATTACAGTATTCTATTTAGGTTTATCCCCTTTGCATCGTTTTTTTTTTTTTTTTTTTTTTTGCAGTAAAGCTGTGTAACCAATCAATGAGATGTCCGCTGGAAGAGCACAATGAATAGGGCATTACAATGACTAAATCTGTCCTAATTCGTATCAGAATCTATCAAATTCCCCTCTGCGTATTCCAGACTTTGATTTAGGTGGGTGCACTGACCTGTGCAATATTCCCTGTCTGTAGATATTCAGGGGTAATATGTCCCATCTGTTCTCCCTCCCACCCTTTAAGCCACCACCTGTAATGACGGAGCTCTCAAGGTCAACAGCACTGTACTGCAGCTATTAATCACAGGCCATAGAGAAAGAACCCACCTTTACACACAAACACACACACACACACGCAAAGACACAAGCACTGTAATCAGAAACAATGCTCTCTGACCTCCGAATCTCCACTTCACGCTATAACAATTAAAAATAATGTGTTTCGCAAAGTGTAATTACAGAGTTGACAGGGAGCAGAGAGGGAGACAGGACGAGAGAGAGAGATTTTATATTATATTAAAGCATAATCTATCAAATAAACCCATTATATTTATTACATGTTGACCCTCTGGAATACTTGATTCAAATATTTTGCTTCATGACTGCTTAAATGTATAAGAAAAAACAGACAGCAATTCAACCTTTCTGAAGTGGGCTAATAGTATTTAACGTCCCATTTATAAATGTTGCAGGTAAATATGATTCATAAAAACTTAAATGGCCAAATTTCATAAACAAGGCCTATTTATAAATTTCAAAAGTCAAAAATCAAGTTCAAAACAGTGAATAAAAATGTGTAGTCTAAAACTAATGTAGAACCAATGTAGAATTACAGTAAAATAATGGCTCTAAACATTCATGTACAAAATTATTTAACCCAAAAAAGTTAATTATTATTATTATTATTTATTTATTTATTTTTATAAACTTGAAATAGACATTGCCTCTAAGTGCTCATAAGCTTCTCTACTGGAATCTTGGCCCATTCCTCACTTGAAACAACTTCCAGATCGCTGATATTCTTTGGTTTTCATGTTGCCACTGCTTTCTTCAAATTCGGTTTGCTTTGGTTTTGTTTGACTTCAGAAGACAAGTCATAGACATGATTTACACATTAAATGTCCTTTTATGGAAAAGACCTGTTTTAAGAATCTTCAAAATGTCTTCTTTTGTGTTCCAAAGACAACTTTATACAGGTTTGGAAAAAATTATGCAAGCATTTTTGGTCGCACTTTATTTTACAGTACGTGTACTAACATGTACTTATAGTGTACTTACAGTGTATTTATCTAAGAAAGTTCTGGTAATACAAGGTAACTACATGGGGTAGGGTTAGGTTTAGGGGTAGGTTCAGGATTAGTACCGTGTTATTACATAGTTATTGTAATTACTATAATAAGTACATAGTATGTACTTGAGGAACAGGACTGTAAAATAAAATGCTACCGCATTTTTTTTTTTTTTAATTAACTATTCCTTTAACCACCAAGCTAATCATGACAATGTAATGAAAAAGTTTTTTTGTCTTAAAAATAAATAAATAAAAGAATGTCCATGGGTTCTTCTACAGCACATATCCGTGATCAATCTTGCTTTCACAAGTAAACAGGATTTGTATTGATTATAAAGGTCAATATGAGGTCTTATAAGGTCAACCCAATAAAAAAGCAATATCGTTCGAGTAAAATAATCAGTGCTCAAGCTATTTGTTTCTTCAATAAGCGAGTCCACGGGGGAGACAGCCAAGAGGAAATGAAAGAGGTGATCAGCATCTGTGTTATTTCAGCAGAATGGAGAAGAACACTATTACCTTACCGAAAATGGGAAATGCCAAACAGCACCACTGCAAACACGACTGGATTGAGGGGCAGTTGAACAAGTGTTGAAAGCATGGTAGTCACAGTCTGTGACCCTGCTTTAAAACACAAACACACACACATACTCACAGAAGTGGAAATAGGATGAGGCCTTTGGTTTGCTTCGTAGTATAACATTTTTCCAATCTGTGTGGAGTTCCATTCTACAAGTAATCTTCAGTGCACACATCTGGTGTTCATTAATTTGTATTCATACCATGATCTGCCTCAATATTTTTGATTCTGATTGGCTGGAAGTTGTGCATTAAACTCCTGAAATGAGCAGATAGTTCCAGTCCATTTAAGTCTTCTCCAAAGCACGGTACACATTAACTCCCACAAAGAGTTTGGAGCAACATTCAGGAGCACAGAAACTGGCCCCTGACTTTTAAAACTGAAATGTCACATTCTGTTTCTCTTACATGTACAATTTTGTATGATTTGTCTAGACCCTAGTGACGGGTAGGTTTAGGGGCGGGGTTAGGTGTAGGTCATTCCTACAAATTCATATGAATTGTGCATCTCGTAAAATACGTATGATTTCGCACAAATCGTATGAATTTGTATGAGTGAGGAATCAGCCACCTTGTAAAATATGGCATTGGGCTGGGTGAGCAGTGTCATATTGCATATATCAGGTTTAGTCCAAACAAATGTAAATCTATGCTTCCTATGCATTTACAATGTCATAGATTTACAGATGTCAAAAAAAAAAAGTGCTGTTATTTTTACCTTTATCCATCAAATAACCCTGAAAAAAATCACTTGTGTTTTTCCAGAAAAATATGGAGCAGTACAACTGTTCTCAGCTTTGATAATTATTAGAAAAGTTTTTTTTTTTTTTTTTTGTGCAGCAAAGCATCATATTAGAATGATTTCTAAGGATCATGTGATACTGCAAACTAGAATAATGGCAAATTCAGCTTTGCCATCACAGAAATAAATTACTTTATACAATATATTCAAATGAAAACCATTATTTTAAACTAGAAATCATTTAGCTTTTTCAATCATGAGGTCTTGGCACCCTGGGTAATGTGATCATAAACGGTAATATATATATATATATATATATATATATATATATATATTCGTTTTTTATTGAAAAAGTAATATTTGTATAAATCAGTTTGGTTGGGTGGATGATTAAACTAACTCATGAAGATAACTTGTCGCCATGCAACAATACTTAACACGTAACAATATTTTTTAAAGTCACTCAGTATTACTTTATTGTTCATTGAACTGTATAATTACACAATGTCACATATGGAGTTGATGGTTTGCCAAGCTGATATTTAGAACAACACCACTGCTAAACTTGGGTTAAAATTGTTTTGTTTATTCAGATATAAATGTTTACAACAATTTTGTTTTGGTCAAAATCAACTGCCCTTGTCTCGCAGCTTACATCTATGAGACAGTGATATAGAAGGATGTGTACTAAATTAGGTGCATAGCAATGGCTCGTTGCTCATTGTCTCGCAAAGCTGCATGACGATCACACACAGATGAACCGCAAAAATCACCCATTACAGGGGATTCTTATTGCGAGAAAATGGAATGTGCCTGGACACATATTCGAAGGCTGGACTGCGTACGGTGAAAATGGGATTTGTAAGTGTTGAGGGAATAGATATATTCATCATCGCTGGCTGACTGTCACAGTCTCATCAGGGTGTTGAAACACATATTAGGGGTAACACACCGAGCCAGCTTCATCCGTGTCTGAGCCAAGGAGACATCAAGAATTATCAGTATAAAAATGTTTTAGCTCTCCCCGCTGCCAAAACGGTAATCCAGATTTTGGATCACTTTCTGTTTTGTGAACTAACAAGCTTTGAGCTATCCTTTTTCATTCTGCATGTGAATTATTTGTGTAGCCACCCTCTTCGAAATTTTCTTCAATTCTGAAGCATTTAATAGCATACACATTAAATGTCATAAACATTATATAAGAATATTTATGTAGATCAAATATCCTTCACACCGGATGATAACTTTAGCAGTAACTGTAATTATAAACTTTACCATTCTTGGTTTGAACAGGCCACCTAAATCCACTTCACAATTTAAATTACAAATACAGTATTTATTAAAATTTCATATATTTTGTCATTTCTTATATTTCTAGTCTTTTTTTTTTATTAAACTTTTTTTTCTATTTTTTATCATTTTTTAAAACATATTTAGCTGGGCGTCAGCTTATGAATTTAAATTTTACTTAATGAGATTGGTTAAAAAAATGAAAAAGCAGATCTGTTGTTGTATAGCAGCTGCTCTCTAATTAAATTGAATGATTAGATTGATTGATTAGATTTTAACTGATGAGATTAATCTTAAATTCTAAGCTGTTTTATGAAAAAAAAAAAAAAAACTCACTAAGTAATTTCCTGCCCTGCCAATTCATATATGAGACACACTCAAATTTAATATTATTTCATTTGCAACCAATTCATTTGACATGCTTCTCTGCCATATTTATCCTCAAAATAATATCCATATCTTCTCAGCGTACCAAAAAGAGCAGGGCCTGACAACGGAAAATAAATAAGCAAATTTGCTCCAGGACCGAATGGAGAAATACCAGTGGAGCGAACCATTCCCTCTGCCCTGCCTCTGTGTTATTAGATTGTAATTGTAACACAGTGAGACACCCAAAGGAACCACGTCTTCAAATCAGTTGTGCTCTCTTCGTTCATTGCCATGTCTGTGGATGAGTAATTGAAACATCTTGCAAGGAACAAAAAGCTTTGGACCTTTTGTTCCTGCAAAGCTTCTTAATGAGTGATGAATAGATTTTTGTGAAAATGTAGCCAATGCTAGGAGGCCACATTTCAGTTTGTTTGGCAATATATGATCCTTAGTCAATGCAACAGAGATATTACAACTAAATCATGCTCTTACATTATCATTGATCAGAAAGTGGTGAAATGTGTCGGGGGGAATATATATATTACAATTCTTTATAAAGAAAACAGAAAACAGACAAATGGAAGACTGGGTGTCGGCTTATTTCTTTTTATTTTATTCAATGAGATTGATTAAAATGTAACAAAAAATGTGTTCTACCATAAGCCACTCTAATTAAATAGCTTATATATCAAAATGTTTTAATTTATGGGATCAATATCTTACATTTGGTTTGTTTTATGTGAAAGAAAATCAATAAGACATGAACATAGCTGAAAAGGCCTGAAAATAGTATTTTTACTATTTAGTTATTGTTTTATGTATTTGTATATGCATTTTATTTCATTTCATTAGTAGCATATACCATTTGAGTGAAAATTTTAATTGAAATATTGAATGAAAGACATGTCTTCCATATATAAATGTGTCTGTGTTAGCATTTTATTTCATTGGTAAAACTTTAGTATAGGGACCAATTCCCACTATTAACTAGTTAGCAAGCCTATTAATTGCATATTTTCTATTTATTAGTACTTAAAGCGCATATTCTGTATGACCATGTTTTACATCTTTAATCCTACCCAA
Source organism: Carassius gibelio (assembly GCF_023724105.1). Classification (NCBI taxonomy): domain Eukaryota; kingdom Metazoa; phylum Chordata; class Actinopteri; order Cypriniformes; family Cyprinidae; genus Carassius; species Carassius gibelio. The sequence goes on from NC_068371.1 coordinate 23,011,347, forward strand.
TACATAAACTTAACAACTTCCTAACTATTAATAAGCAGCAAATTAGTGGTTTATTGAGGTAAGTCGTAGTTAATGTTTTATTAATATTATAATTATTTTAGGCACAAATGTGCTTGTTTGGTTTGTGAACTGATTGATTGACTCATTTTTTATTTATTCTTACCTTTAGGCTCTTTTATAAATGGAGAACATTGGGAGAATAAAATAGATTATGTTTCCAGAGATTTTCTCCCAAACTTCAATTCATAGCAGAAAAACACTTCTGTATCAAAAGGGACAAAATGGACATACAACAGACACCACAACACCCATACTGGCAGTGGAGTTCATACTTCATTTAAGGTTTAATTTATTTTGATTCCATTACAATCAGTCTGGACCGCCTCACTATACCTAAGAAGAACAATCAAAATCCAAAACAGAAGTCAAGCAGACAGGGTCATGAAGTTAAATATTATAGAGTGTGTGAGAGAGATGAGGAGGGAGTTCATGCCATTACTACCCTAAAATCCTTCATCAGAGCATCAGGACACAGCTGTATGAGCACAAAAGCAATCACACAGTGCATTTCAATAACACTTAATCAGATCTGATTAACAAATGACCAGGTGCTGAAACAAATGATGGGCAGATAGATTTTTTAGTCCATTCACCATGGGGCAAGGACGGCTCTGCTGATATGCATCTGACAGTTTTTAAGAACATGCATAAAATAAAATAAAAACTCCTAAAATAATTTTCAAAACTGCCACAACATATTTATGTATTTTTCTTAAAATGCTTTGTCATCATTTACATTTCATATTTGAAACTCATATGAAGATATTTATGTCCCAATTCCTCCCCCCAACTGAATTTCGATCAAAGATCATAAAAGCAGTTCATATGAATCGAACATTTGACCGGTTTACTATTATAAGTGCTATATAAACGTGCATCGATCAATGTTTATAAGAGCACATATTAAAACTGTTAATCAAACCATGTCTCTTAAAGTGAAATGACGTGACATACAGCCAAGTATGGTGACCCATACTCGGAATTCGTGCTCTGCTTTTAACCCATCCAAAGTGCACACACACAGCAGTGAACACACACACACCCCGTGAAGACACACCCGGAGCAGTGGGCAGCCATATATGCTGTAGCGCCCGGGGAGCAGTTGGGGGTTCAGTGACTTGCTCAAGGGCACCTCAGTCATGGTATTGAATGTGGAGAGAGCACTGTACATGCACTCCATCCACCTGCAATTCCTGCCGGCCATAGACTCGAACACACAACCCTTCGATTGCGAGTCCAACTCTCTAACCATTAGGTCACAAGAAAACCTGTATTAAACTACTCAATTACCCAGTTAATATGGATTTCGTTTACCATGTCTTTCTGAAATGTCAAAACTTTGGTGGAACGGACTTTCAAAGAAGGGACAGAAATCTCTCAGGTTTTATTAAATTTATGTTCATTTGGGTTTCAAAGATGATCAAAAGTCTTATGGGTGTGAAACAACATCAGGTTGATAAGTTGATGACAGAATTTTTCATTTTGGGAGAAGCAACTAGTGTTGCTTTCGTCAACGAAAATTCTGACTAAATATCGTCGTCAATGAACCTGAATCATGTCGCAAAAACGAGACGAGACAACATAAATGCTGGTCATGTGACGATGACTATAATTAAATGTATAATGCAATATTGTTGATGAATAAAAACTAGACTAAATGTGGTTTACAAAATAAAAACTTTGCTAAAAATCTGTCGTCATTTTCATTGACCAAAACAAGACAAAACGAAATGCTATAGCATTATTTCGTCTCGTTTAATCGTGTTATTATTTTCTCACTTCAGGGGCTGCATCAGATCGAACTGCGCAGACGCAGGTGACGTAACATCCTCAAGCCCCACTCGTGGCATTATTTAGAAGACGACAAACAAAGTTAAGTCTGACGCAGAGAAAGGGGCCATTGTGTGTACTTCTAACAAGTTTGGTTGCTAAAATAAAAGTAAAATAAAAGTTGTAAATGTTTTCACTGGAGACTGATGACAAGACATGACACGACAAGGTAAGTACACTGACAAACTAGAAGATCGGAGCTATTGATACGAGTAACACCAGTCTGACAACGGAAAGAGAAACACAGGCAGTGCCGCTGCTAGCCATTTTGGTGCCCTAAGCATAATTCCTTTATAATGCCCCCCACCCCGACAAATTTAAAAAAAAAAATTGTTTTTGCCAGTCTAACTTTTTATTACCAAACATAACTCAATACCAATAACACACAATAGCATCACAGTATAAAACTAAAAAGAGAAAGAAAATCTTCACAGCTTTGCGGACTTTGTAAACAGTCAACAGAATAGCAAAATAAAAAAATATCAAAATAATCCAAACTTTTTTTTCTTTTTTTTTTTTGCAAATTCAATGACACTTTGAATAAATTAAATTAAATAATCATCAATGAGTACTAGGTCTGTCACTTTTGTGAAAAAATAATTTTAGATTTTTAAGACATAAGTGTTTATTGAATCGATTGTAAAATCGATTTTCAATGTCTAAAAAAAAGATGTTTCCCTTTTCAACGTCAATAAACGGATGAACGTAAAGTAAAGAGAGAGCTGGAGACACTCAAGTCAGCAATATTTCTTATTTATTGGCATGAAGTTTAATGGCAAAATTTCCGGGGTCCACAACACACACAAAAACAGTCAACCACAAAACCTAAAAGGCACCCGGACGATCGGCTGCGGTCTTGGTTCGGCCAGAGGTTTGGACCAAAACCCTCCTGGCTTTCTCTCAGGTGCGACGGCAGTGCTGGACGAAAGCCAGGGTGGATGGAACCGCTGCATCGGGTTCCTGTGGTGGGAACAGAGGTGGGTTAAAACCAACAGCACACTCAAAAGGAGACATACCTGACGTGGCCACAGGAAGGGTGTTATGAGCGTATTCTACCCAGGAGAGCTATTAGCACCAGGAACTTGGAGCATTCTTCCTAGATCCTGGTTGGCCCGCTCACACTGCCCATTGGTCTGGGGATGGAAACCTGAAGACAGACTCGCAGAGGCCCCAATCTGTCTACAAAATTCCCTCCAGAACCGGGAGACGAACTGGGGACCCCTGTCTGAAACCTCATCCACCGGCAATCCATGGAGATGGAAGACGTGATCCACAACCAGTTGGGCAATCTCCCGGGCGGAGGGCAGTTTGGGCAGGGGAATGAATTGAACTGCTTTGGAAAAGCGATCCACCAATGTAGTGTATTTTTGTCTGCCATGAATCTGAGGAATCACACAGTCTAAGGGTTTTGTTTCCAGAAGATAGACTTTATTTCAGTGAGAAACAAAGCCGAGATGTTCTCTGCAAGGAGATCTCTCTAAAGCTAGGTGGCATCTCATTATATACCCTATACAGGGCGTTTCCAAATAGTCAAACTTATCTTTATGTTTACAATTTGAATACCTCCCTAGAGGGAAGAGGCCCCCTCTTTTGGTATAGACAAAGGCCATGTCTGTATGTCTGACCACATGTTTCTCAGCTGGTCTGACCATGTTTCTCATCTGGTGTACAATTTGGCCCCGTAGGCATATTCCTTTCTATACTTAACCTATAGGATTATAATGGAATAATAACTAGCAACAAAAATGGCTAGATTCACTTTGATTATACTTGATTGATTAAAATCTTATTAATAAAAATCTTCCACACCACCGTGAGAATCACAGTGTTACCCTTCGACGGGGGAAGCCCAGAGACAAAATCAAGAACAATGTGTGACCAAGGGTGGGAAGGGCTAAGGAGAAGATTGAGCAGACCATCAGGAGGGCGATTCACAGGCTTACATTGGGCACATGTGGGGCTTGCCAACACGAACTGTCTAACATCCACGGCCATAGCAGGCCACCAGCAGTGTTGCCGGATGGCAAAGAATGTTCTCCGAATACCTGGATGGCAGACCAACCTGTATGCGTGACCCCACTGAAGGACCTCAGAGCGCAGCACAGCCGGCACGGCAACCTGCCCACCGGGCACTCTGCCGGCACTGGCACCCCTCAACTTGTTGCTCGATACCCCACGTAAGGCCCAGACCACCATCCCTTCAGGAAGGATGGCTTCGGCTGCACTATTTCCCGACCAGGATCTGGAACCAACAGAATAGGTGCAGAGACAAAATGGGACTTTAAAATGCCAAAGGCTACCTGAGCCTCCTGGTTCCATCTGAAGGACACCTTGGTGGAGGTTAAGGCCGTTAGCGGTGCAGCGATCTGACTAAAATTCCTGATGTATCACCGGTAGAATTTGGCAAAACCCAGGAAACACTAATACATAAATTAAAGAAAGCTAAAGATATTCATATACTCATACCCTCTCCATGTTTTGAAAGAAGAACCACAATACTTGTAACAAATTATGAATAACTTAAAGGCAAATCAGATCATTAAATTCTAGCATGAAAAAGCTCTGTAATTAACCCTTGGCACAAATGATCAATTTTAATCATTTAAGGTAGGCTATTGTTAATAATACAAATCAGCGCTAAATGCTGGAGTCCACAATCACTGATCAAAAAACCTTTTAAGGCTCTCATTTTGTTTTAATAGCAATCAAACCAACAGACTCATAGAGGTTGTTAGAGGTTAGGTTTACACCGAGGGCCGTTTAGCACCATTTAGTACCCTGATTTATTTTATGAATAAGTTTGCCTGTGGCTACTATCAAAGACTGGAGACCTTGAACAGAATACAAGCAATCAGGAAGCTCTGCGCTGTTTTGTTAAAAGCAATGCCACAAAACAATCAAGATTCCTGTCTCTTATGCAGTTTAGGCATCACAGACAATTTACCATATATCCATCCGTTTTTTTCATTCACTTAAACTATAGGGGAGTGATTGGCTGAAGCAGCGCTTACCGGATGCCATCAAATAACCTAAATCAGTTCAAGGCATCTCGGTCTTCCAATTCATTCAGATGCTTAACTGATCGATAAATGGCCTGCAAATTGCACTCTTTGATTGCTGTAATATGTACAGGGCTGCATGTATTTTAACAGTGTGTGAAATAGCATAACTCGGCATATTTAGTTCTGTTTAATTAATTAAACATGGTTATTTAGCATTTTTAATCCTTTTTTTTTTTTTGTACAGATTGTCCAGTTACTTCTAGTTTGTTTATCACTCTGGTAATGTGAAGGTTGAAGTTGAGCACATTCCATTGTGGGATACAATCTTGTTGCGGTTTAGACCGGTCTTTTATTTTGATGCAAATATAGGTAATCTGGATATTTTATGCATAGGAAATGTGCATACTGAAAACAATACTGTTCAAAAGTTTGGGGTGGTAAGATTTTGTAATGTTTTTGAAAGAAATCTCTTATATGCAGTGTACAAGAAATATTTCTGATTTTCAATTTTGAAAATAATTTTTGCTGCTATATATATATATATATATATATATATATATATATATATATATATATATATATATATATATATATTGTGTTTTTTTTTTAACTCAGAATTAATTAATGAATAGAATGTTGAAAATCTTGCAAAGGAAACTGAAATCTATATCTGTATCATAAAGGCATACTGGTTGAATAAATGTATTACTCTATTTAAAAAATAACAGATAAATCAAACTTTTGAACTGCGCTTGAGTCATAATAGTAATATGATGTAATCACAACCCACAATGTTACTTCAAGGTTGTTCAGACCTTTCTTGCAGAGATTAGTTCTCTCGGCAACACTTTACAGTAATGTCCATTAGTTAACAAACTTCAGGAAACATTAACTACGCATGAACAACACTTCTGCAGCATTACAGCAATGTTCATTTCACGATTTACTAATGCATTATTAAAATCAAAAGTTGTGCTTGTTAACATTAGTTAATGCACTGAATTAACAGACTAATAATGAACGACTGTATTTTTACTAACATTAACAAAGATTAATATATACTTTGATGCAACATTAATTGTTTGTTCATGTTAGTTAATGCATTAACTAATGGAACCTTATTGTAAAGTGTTACTGTTCTCTCTAACACACCTGAACCAAGAATTACAGACAGGTGTTTGAAACAAAACCTTTGAAACTGGTTTGAAATGAACTTTACAGGTGTGCAAGGAGCAGGACTGAACAACCCTGGACTGAAGCAACGATTAAATAATGATATTTAATCCTCACAAACATTAAATACAAAATAAAACTACCTCAACACATTTGATTATGAACAGCTGCCAAATATGTAATTGCTGATGAGAGACTGCACCAGAATGTTTTTTTAACTGATTTAGTTTACACATAAGCAACATTTCTTAAAAATACAATACATAATCCAAATAATACATTTTTTTTAAATGATAGTAATAATAATAATAATAATAACATCTACATGTTATGGCAAAAGACAGAAAAGAATAACAACAGCATTTTCATCACTGAAAAAAAAAAAAAAAAAAAAAACTTTTCCACTGATCAGAGATTAATTTTGTATATCAAAAATCTTTGACTAAAATATAGAGGTATCACCACAAATAGTCTCTGATCAGTGTAGATGGCACCAAAATTACCTGTAAAGTCTGGCGTAAATGAAAAATTTCCAATATATTACAATATAAGCACATTTACAAGTTAAAAAAATTGATTTTCTGATTATGGGCTATCGAATGCTCACTGAAAATCACATAGTATATTTCATTTACCTATTTACAACATTTTTTCAAATGTCATCATTCCATATTTCAAAGCGTCCACCTATTTTTTAATTAACAAATGTGACATGAGTTTTTTTCCTTATAGCTCTCAATGTGTGTGTGTGTGTGTGTGTGTAAGAACAAAAATAAGAGTATATGTATTAGTAACAGAAGCAGTAAAACAACATGAGAGGGCACAGCTGATTTGATCTCAATCATTAAAGACCCATGCTGCAAAAGTGAGAAACTCCATCCCTCTTTAATCATGCTCGCAGGCAGCGCCAGCTACGACTGGTGCAGTGTGGGAAAGTCTTTCAAAAGAGTGACAGGAGCAGGTCTCAGAAGCAGCACCCTGGGCTGTTTCCATGATAAACCACACAAACATTCATTCCCTGTCACGGTTGCAACTGAAAGGTGCTCTTTACGGTTCGCATCGCTCCTTAAGTAGGGCAACGTGTTTGATAGCGAAGCTGTACCCTGCATTTAATTTTATTATCTTATAGATACCGACTCGCTTTCTTCTGAAGACAAAAACGGAAATAAAAAAGTTTACACATAAACTTACAATGTATTCCTGATAACTGGATTTTTACAGAAGATTATATTTTTTTTAAAAAGGAAATTGAAATGAAAAGAGCCAGAGATGCTGTGCAGGTGCCTGTGGTTTGTTCAGAGTCTCTGTCTCTAGAGGCACCAGAAGAGATCCGTTCAGCACGTGTGTGTGTGGGCCGTTATTCAGATTTGTGACAGTAAAGGTCCTTTAGAGCTTTGAGCTCCTCGATGAGCGTTTTGTTCTGATTCTCCAGCACGGCCACTCTGTTTTCCAGACATTTAACATACTCTTTCTTTTTCCTGCGGCACTCCCGTGCTGCCTCCCTGTGGTGGAAACATATTATTACAGCCAGGCGATTACAGAGTTGACATATACTCCACATTTTAAGTGTTTTTTTTTTGTTTTTTTTAACTGTGATAAAAATCTAAGGATTCTAGGTTAGGGTTCTAAGAGAAAACACGGTACAGTGGCGATATATAGTCACAGTTACAAGAAAAAATATCTATACGCAAACATGGTGCTAAAAATATTCAGGCATTTTAATCTGACATGTCAAGAGCTAAATACAAAACAAGAAGAAAAACTATTTCCCCTCTTACCTGGGTCCTTTGTAGCCCAATCTTTATAGTCCAAAATGAGCTAGTGCATTAATCATGCAAATACGTTTTTTTTTTTTTTTTTTTTTTTATAAATCATACCTGTTCTTCATTAGCCGAACCTCCCGCTTGCGTGTGACCTCCTCAGTTCCTCCCTGGCCGGGCAGTGCAGGAGAGGAGGCCATGACCACCCCTGAAGCTGCTGTGCGGATCTGATACGCCTGAACATCTCCCGAGGCCGCTGAAAAACACACAAGCAGCACAGATTTATGTTTTGACAAGGAGACATTTAGATGCCTTGTGTAGCTGTCTGCCAGATATAGATGAAGTCTAGCCAAGATTTAATCTACATGCCAGCACACTTGCTTTATCTTTAATTCAAGTATTTTAGGTACTTGTTTAGAACCGAAATGACATTTATTTTTGTCAAATATCACCTTGTACAACCACTTGATTGCTGGGCACCAGTATCTGCTGGCCGTCGCTGGTCTGTGCATATTGCAGGATGGTGGTGCCGGGCTGAGCGCCTGCCGCGTTTGTCATGGTCAGGGTTTGTAGCCCTTGAACTCCATCTGTTCCATTGTTGGCTAACTGGATCGCCCCACCCTGAGTGATAGCAACTGGGGGGAAACAAATGCCATAAGGTTGACTGTATATTTAGCAAATTTACTATTTCAAAAGCTGCAGTAGTGTATTTGTACTAGAGAAGCAAACAACTTACTGTACTGCCCACTACTTGTCTGGTAGATAGGTGTTGGCACAGTGACAGTTGTAATGGCTGGTGTGGAATCCTCCTCTGATCTCTCTTCTTCTATCCGTGGCACTGCTGGAGCATCGGATGAAAGGTCGTTCAGGATCTTTCTGTGTTACAAGATGTTAAATCAAGCTTGTGAACATTTCTTAATGTTTGCTAATGAACTATACGACTATAGGATTTCCATAAGGAATGTTGATCTGGACATTAATTCTTCTAAATACCTTCTTTTGTGTTGAGCACAAGAAATATATTAATACAGGTTTGGGACAACATGAGAGCGAGTAAATAATGACAGAATTTGAACTTTGGGGTGAAATATCTCTTTAATGAAAAGCTTGTTTAGTTCTATTAGTCTGCTGTGGGGCTGCACAATTAATTAAAATTAAATCGAAATCGTGATTAGACAGAGGCTGCGATTCTCATGTATATCTTTCAATGAAGCACGTTTCTGAGATCAGTAGTAAATCTTCATCCAAAGGCCAGAGGGCGCTCTCGTGCAGAAAACAGAAGATTCAACTGCTTTATTTCAACTTGACTAATGAACACGCGACTATGGCAATATGCGGTTTATCTGAGTTCTTTTTATTATATTTATTTGTTAAAGAATATTTATAATGCAATGTCTATATCACTGCTTAGTATACTATGAAATATGTTCCGTGCCTTATTCTGTGTAAGAAGTCACATCATCTCATAGAAGGATTTATTTCAAACACTCGGCTGACATTATGAAGTGAGTTTGGAGTAAAAACATCTTATTAAATGTGGTATTTTCACGTGCTCTCAGAAGGAGGAGAATTTACTTACATTTACACAGAGCCCTAGTTCACCGAGAAGCTACGCAAACAGTTGTCATTATCGGGAATGATTTCTTCGATTTCATAAACGTACGATTATATCATCTGCAATTTTTTGGCGTTGTTTGTCAGTGAACTACGGCTCTGTGTAGTAAATGCTGCTCCACCTGAAAGCAGGTGATTGAGATTTACTACTAATCACAGAAACAGCTTTACTGATATGATGTGCATGACGATTGTGTTTGATTAATTGTGCAGCCCTAGTCTGCTGTCACTTGTAAACCTTGTGCGTTTTTGACAGTATTAGCCCAATTAGATGCAAAACATAACTTAGATCAGTAATCAGGTACAGGTATCAGGTGACTGGCTTTTTTAGTGTTCACGAGGTATACACTCTCAGAAACGACGTATGTCAGAATATTGTAATCACGATTATTTAACACGATTATGAGGGGTCCATATGACCAAAAACTTAATAAAAAAAGCAAATGACAAATATACTGGAATAAAAAGATACAATTTAAACAAACTGCTTTAATATTCACTATACTATTTATTATTCATGTCTCATTTCAGTTTTAGTTTTTGCTCTAGCTTTGTATTTATTGCATTTTCTATGAAAAGGTTCATGTAGTGTTACTTCTCTACAGTCTCCTATCTGATTAAAAAGGCATAAAAAGCAGATAAAAATTACTTCCATATGAAAATAATTCCATATGACAAGGGTAACGGTAAGGCAATGTCTATGGTAACTAGGGGTGCACGATATATTCCGGCTGATGATTAATGCACATCTAGTAGGCTTGCTGCGATAGACGGTGTTGATGGTTTAAAGCTGCAACACCGGATACATCACTTTTCCACCGTGACACAGTCGTTTAGATTTTTTAAGTATTTGTTTTTTCTATATATTTTTTTCTATATATATTTTTTCTATATATAAATTATTATAAATAATTTAGTTTAAAAGAAAGCATACACTATAATTAAAAACTGAATGCAGCTACAATGCTGCGTGTCAAGAGAGTCACATCACAGATCAGCATCACTGCATCATCTCTTCTCTCTATGCTGCATCTCATTAAAGATGACACGTTGGCCACATCGGATGAGGATGGACAACTGACAGCCAACCTGAAAGCCGGAATCATATCTATTTTAAGAGGGTCGCACCCCAGACGAGAAGCACAACGCTACGTCTTTAAAATTTGAACATATTGTTTTCTATGAGGGTATGCACACCTGCGGCGACATTCGGTGTCTGTCCGCGGCGCCCAGCTACGACTCAGGACACTCTTCAAATTCCTGCCGCGCCACAGAGCACCATCTGTATAGTTTTATATTAAACTAGCTGTAAATTAAGCTTGTGCATATAGAATTTGCATGTCCGGTGTGCGATACCTCAAAATGTCCTAGACGTGGCACAGCGCTTCGGTGTGTGACCGCTTTTAGATGATATATATGAAGCTCTGCCAGAAGCAAGACGGCAGCTTATGCGCAAGACATGACTACGACCCGAATGTTGAAGAGACCAAGAAACGGTCATCCTCAGTAGAAAAGTGTAGTCAACACATCCCGTGAGAGAAGAGGGAGAACAAAATGCCAATTTATGGTGTTTTTATTTAGTAAGTTTAAGTTTTTATTTTATATTTGTTTCTTATTTATATGGTTTTATCTTATTTAAACTTTGTGTAATTTATTTAGGCCTAGCCTGTTTAATTTTCAGAAAACGGTATTTGGTTCTTTGCTTCTTTGTTTTTTGCCTATACATGGTGGTATTTTTATTTGATATGTTAATAAAAGGTCTGTATTTAATATCAGTGAGCTTCTTTGTTTTTTTTTTTGTTTTTTTTTTCAGTTAAGCTATTGACGCCAGATTGCCAATAGACGCTGAATCGAAAGTGAATCTATAATGCACGCATTTATAATCTATTTCAAAGTGAGGAAGCGAGGAAAAAGACACCACCTTCCATCCCCCCACCCTGCATTGATACCAGTATTACCAGTGTTGTCACACGTCGATTAACCAGTGGGAAATCTTCCTCACAGCGGCAACCCTGACAAGCTGCGCAAATCCACGTTCATTATCAGCTTGGATTTGCACAGCTTGTCAGTTAACAACGGCTCCGTGTAGTAACAGCTGCTCTATGTGAAATCATGCACCTGATGGTATTTAGCGCTGATTAGAGAACCGGCTTTACTGACTAGATGCGCATTAATCATCGGCCGATATATATTGTGTACCCCTAATGGTAACATAGGCCACATTCATATAGCAGCAGAATACAGTTGTCATACCTGTATTTGAGTCCTTAAAAACATGGGTTGGCTTTCGCTTTGGTCTGAACAAAAACATCAAACAGGCATAGTGAAAAAGCTAATATTTTTGTTTCAAAACTTTGATCCAACTAAATTCAATACTCTTTAATATTTTTTAAGGCCTGCGGAAACCCTGATTTACTTTTACCCGATCTTTAAAATGGTATCAAACCTCGTTTTAGTTGTGATAGTGTCTCAGTCTTCATTATATTCATAAAGGTGTTTTAGCAACCCAAACCATTTGAATAATATAATATAACATAAGCATTATTATATAATAAAATAATAATAATTGTATTATTATGATCCCTAAGACAGTTTAATAATATGTAAAGGTATAGTTCATCCAATAAAACAAATTTTCATTATTTACTCACCCTCAAGGAGTTTCTTTCTTCTGTTGAAAACAAAAGAATATATTTAAAAAATATTAATTAATAATAATAATAAAATCCATAGTATTTTTTTTGTCCATACTATGGAAGCCAATGGCTAACAGCAACTGTTTGGTTAACAACACTTGAGGGTGAGTAATGCAGGTTAAACTCGCAGAGAACGTAACGATAAAGCTTGCTGCATTTACTGCGAATCAATACGCTCTAATATGCTGGAAAAACTAGATAGTGAGCTACTCACATGAATATAGTGCTGCACTTCACTTTGAAAAACAACTTGCAGCTTTTTGTGATTTAATAAGTACACAAAGCCATATTACGATTTCCATTCTAGATCAGCTGACAGATGTTTTGCCAAAGCAATGGTGCAAAACACAACACCCAATTAGTTCTTTTAAAGTCATCAAGTACAAATATTTTTGGTTCATTATGAAACTCTGGTGGCCTGCCAGAGTCAAGGTAATTAACTGGGACACTGCACCGAAACTACAAATCCGTTCAGGTACCTGTATGAGGGCCGTCTAGACAGGATCTCTCTTCTTTTCTGGGAATCCGTCACACTGTCCACTGACTCCTGTGAATCATCACTCTCAGCAATGGTAGAAATCTAATACAAAGACAACAAAGGAACACATAAATATTGATAGCAAATAAGGCATATCAATTTTAAAAACTACCTGCAAGGTACCTGCATGTAATTTTGAGTCGTAATTTTGAGATGTAAATACATCTCAAACCGAATTATGTCGTGAAATCTTCACAGTTTTACAGTTCTCATATATTAACCGAGCAGCAACCGCCCGCTCTCTTCCGTGAAGCCACCAAGGAAGTGACTAAAACTGTAATTCATCGACTGGCCGCAAAAGGGATTCAATCCCATAGACTCCCCATGTTAAAATGCCCAACTTTACAGCAAAAAAAACGTGTACAGCCTGGTGCAAAAAAAAAAAAAACATTTTGGTCTATATAGCTAATTTTGCCATTCATGACAACTGTGAGGGGGGTGAATATTTTAATAACTAATATTAATATTAAGCCTTAAAGTGGTCACTAGAGTGACAGGTCGATTGGCATATTGTCACCTGCTGTCGAGCTAGGTGGGCGTGGTTTCAACAACCATCTCCAGCCTTTTTGCCTATTTTTGATTACCCCTGAGCTACCAAGATGGCGATGGCCCGCTGGTTTCAAAAACTCTCTTCGGAAACCTATGGGCAGAGCTGGGTAGTAACGGATTACATGTAATCTGGATTACGTAATCAGATTCCAAAACTCAAGTACTTGTAATTAGAGTAAACTACTTCTTAAAATACTCGTAATCAGACTACAGTTACTTTTTTATGGATTACATGATTATTTTTTTCACGTTTATATTTTTTTCCTAATAAACCTGCCGCTTATATAGTAGCCTACGTTCATGATTCTTTGCGTTTTTTCAGCGGACAGAGGAGTCAGAATCGCACACAGAAGAAATCAGCAAGATAAAAGGAAAAAAAGGAGGGGAACACATCCTTTAATCACTGGATGTTTAGACATCATTTCATTTTTAAAGAAAGACGGGAAAATGTCACTATTCAGTGTAAACTCTGCATACCATGGATTAATTTGCTGTCAATGGAATTCTTTGACCTAGCAAAGTTATTGCTGGGAATTTCATGTCCTATAATATATTTTTGTAATGTTGATTTTTCTTCATTGTTACTACCTTATGCACTTCAAGTGTTTTGAGATGAAATATTTGACCTGGAAATGGTCTTTATATATTAGCGAGGGCACAACATTTAACGCTTGTCCGGGACAAGTGGATTTTGTGAAGGGGCAAGTGAAAGAGAATTATACTTGCCCGACTTGACAAGTAACCTTATCAAAATTTTAATAACAAACAATAGCTAGGGCATCACCGAAACTTTGAAGAGAATGATTCTGATTTTATTACTTTTAGTGTAAACGGTTTCTAATAACAGATAATGTATTGACAGTATCAAGGTCGAGTCAGTTGAGGATCGTCCAGCCTGTCTGACTCATGGAGAAATCAACACTATAAGAACAGCACACACAAAGAAACACAGATATTGCGGTAGAGGAAATATAAATATTCTGTATAATATGTGCAACATCACACGACCAGGAGTGATGATTTTCGGACTTTAAGCTCGATTGCAAATGTGATATTGATTTTATACATCTTAAGTTAAATAAACAAGTAATATTAACTGACTTACATTTTAGACACATATGGGTCGTTTTTGTTCCATTTCAAACAAAAATAGTTCTAAGCAATCCAAAGCAGAACAGTTGCGCATCCGCAAGCAACAGTCTTTCGTTACTAACTTTCTTTTACTGTCTATGGTTACTAAATGATTAATTTTTAAACTAATCAATGATTCAGTGAGCCATTTATGATAACCGTTACTTGCTTCATTTATTAACTGAATCAGCCGTATGAAAGAATCGGTTGAATCAATGATTCACTCATTAAGACAGTGACTTGTCATCACCTACTGGTGGTTTAATATCATATTTACAAGTATCGTTGCATTTTCCAACATTTCATATTTTGTATGTCAAAAAAGTAAAACATTAATCTAATAACATAATTTATTCATTTGGATGGATGGATTTTGTTGATACCGATTTCATTTTAATAATAATAACAACTACAAAGACTTATTATTCTAATTTAATGTAAGGATAACATGTAATAATTCAATGTAAATGTAGATAGACATCTACATTTAATCAATTTAATGCAAATATCAAAAATATACTGATTAAAGTAATACCTGATAGAGCACAGATTAGACTGCTTCAGAATAAATTACATTTGTGCCAAAAAACTTTAGTCTTTAGTCAAGTTCATGTTCGCAATGCAGCTATATTGTTTGATGTTTTTCATTGATACAGTCTTTGAGTCTTATTCACTTCTAGTGTTTTTTTTTTTTTTTGATTAAACATTTTATTTTATTAGTGATACTGCTGTGAATTTCATGTTTTTCAATATTAGTAAGTAGGTATGCTTTATAAGGCTAACTGAATATGTGATATCAAATAAGGGTTAGCACAAATGTAATCTAAATGTAATCCCAAAGTAATCAGATTACGTTACCAAAAATGTGTAATCTAAGAGATTATATTACTGACTACAATTATTTTACATGTAATCTGTAATCAGTAACTGATTACAATTCATAAGTAATCTACCCAGCTCTGGCTATGGGTGACGTCACGGACACTACGTCCATGTTTTTATACAGTCTATGATATTAACCACCATCATGTCAGACTTACTTGTACAGTTTGCACCTGTGGGGATTGGATGACAGAGGGCTGGGCTGCCTGGATGACTCCGTGAACTTGCACCGTTTGCCCATTGGGCAGCTGAACTAAGGTCACTGTGGGTGCAGTGGCTGATGCCTGTGCTGCAGCAATGGAAACCTGCATCAGGGAGGAACAACAGGGTGAGACATAGAGACTGAACTAAGCTAGAACTGAACTGGATTCAAATATAAAACCAGTCACATGCAGAATCACCTGAGCTGTACTGATTACAATCTGCATTAGTCTTGCTAGCAAATGTGTTTCCAAGAGCCTCGGAAACACGTGATCCAAGAAACTCACCTGCGCCAAGGTGGCAATCTGCTGAGTGTCTGTCTCTGAGACTGCTGTGTTGCCGCCCTGCTGGACATCTGCTCCTGCCTCCATGGTCATTTGGATTGCCTGGAGATGTAATTTAAAATCTTTTACTTCGGCAGATGTACAGGATACTATAAATATCCTATGAACATACAGAGTAGGTCATCAAATTCTCTGAAAATTGTGTGACCGCAAAAGCACCCTGCCCACAGACTGGGTTTGTCAGAGTTTCATTTTGAGTATTTTGTGTATTCAATTTTGTAGCCTCAAGGATTGTCCTATAAAGTATTTATGTATTGCATCGACATTACATTTTAAGGTAATCATTTAAAATTATATGAATGATTCGTTCATAATAAATCATGCAATGCAATATCATATCAAATTATTTTTTGAGAGTAGAGGTGTTAAATGTCTGCATTTGTATAGTCTAAATGTATTTACATGACAAAAAAAAATGACATTGCAAAATAAATGTGAAAAATACAGATTGTAAAAAGCAACAAAAGTAGCTGCAGTCCTTAACACGTGTATGAGAACATGCTTAATTTATATTAACGAAATTCACTTTAATAGACCTATGACGGTTTTGGAATGACTATTTATGTTAAAACTGACAGATTAAGCATCGTTCTCAATAAACCATGTTGACTCCATTTGCCGCCTTTTTTTACTTCCGTATACAGCTGTCACTCAGATCTTTGTTATGGATGTTGTTATAGAAAACACAAGCAGGGTGCCCTCAAAATTGCTTCATTTTGTGAAGTACGTATGTATGGCTTTTTAAGGTAAACCAGAACAATAAATACAAGTGCTTGCGTTTCCATGCGAGTGGCGACATGCAAAATTAGTGTTCCCGATTGAATGAAGCAAACGACACAAAATCAGTGTTTTATGGTGTCATTTAAGGAAATAATACTCAAGCACAATACATTTGTCTCTATTATTTTATTACCAGTTAAAAAAAAAAATTATTACAGAGGATAATTGTTTTAAGTGGTACAGAAGACTTTTGCATGGGAGATTCGACTGCTCCATTAAGCAAAGCTAGAACCAAGATGAAAAAAAATGATTTAATGTGTTGTATCTCCATCAAAGGGTGCCAATGACTCTCGCATTCATGACACTAACTTACACATCTCTTATCATTTCCTTAAACACATATACTTTGTAGAACTGTCGCTCTTTCCTCCTTCGTCTGCCGGACTTATTGTCTCCCAGCAAGTATGAGCTGCTGAGAAACATGCCCACCGCCGCCATGATCTCTTTGTTACAGAAGCATCGAGCAATGCGACATGTCCACAAAAAGCGCCAAGTGCATTATCTCTTTCCCTCACGAATGCGTCTCTTCTTACCCGACACAGACTCGCCTCGTCACTTCCAGGCCTCCGGAGCTCCACTTTTATTTAGTCCGACACGTAAGAGACCGCGTCAGGCTACACCTCCGTCGCGTCACCGAGGACAACAACACAGAGAGAACGAGGGGGACGAAATACAGCACTGGCTCACGATAGACAGGACCCGATGTGTAGGCGGAACATGCCGAACTGTGTGCGAAGATCTACGAACAGCTGACGAGCTGAATCGGAATCACTCGAGCGCTCGCTCAACGTCTTCTTCTTCTTCTTTTTTTTTTTTTTTTTTCCTCTTTTGAAAACAAACATACATAGATACTTAACATCAAATAGAACATAGACAAAAAGGGGGGATACATATAAGAAATATACATTATGGACGGTAAAAAAAAATGAAATTTTACAAATGAGAGTATCATAGTTTCATCTATTTTAATTATTCATCAAAATTATATATGATTATATCAAAAACCAGCATGGATTCGGTCAACGTCTACCCACCCGAACATGCGTCAAATCTCTGTGCTGTGATTGGCTGCCTTTTGTCGTAATAAATATGGATGAGTCTGTTCAAATGCACTAGAGCAGGGGTTTTCAATCTTTCAGGTGCAACAGACTCCCAAATATGACCATTCTCATGCCCCATACTACAAGAAAAAAGGCAGCTATATATATTTTCATGTAGTAAAATATGTAAAATATTATTTGGAAAGTATTTGGTTTCCATTGAGTTGCATTTTGTATTTGTCCTACTCACTATAACTCACTATAATTCTGTTCTGTTATATAAATTATTATTAATTCAAAGAATTATTTATTTAATCAAATGCACTTAGTTTTACTCTATTTGTTTTAATCATTTGTATTATTTGTTTTAATATAACTGAGCAATTGTTAATATGTTCACGTCTTTAATTTATTTATAGTTATATTTGTTATTACCTGTTTTTTTTTTTTTTTTTTTTAATTCTAAACGTTTACACGGACCTCCAGTCCTCCCTTTCTTTTACTTGTGGCCCTCGTTCCGTGTTTCCTCTGTTTTGCGGTAGCTTGGGGTGGTGCTTGTCAACGTGAAGTTATGATTGGACAACTTGAATGAAACGTCACGGCAATGTTCACCAATCAAAATTAAATAATCTTTGCAGAAGCGCACAAGTATTCCGCCTACCTGCCAGGAAGCAGGAAATAGTCATGTTGTTTTGATAAGCGATTCTCACTTGATTTTAGTCGTTGTGTGTTATTTATTTTCTGTTACTTTCGTGGTCGAAGGAGTGTGTTGCAGTTATGGCATCGTTATTCAAGAAAAAGACCGTAGATGGTAAGTTTCTTGTTGCTACTCTGAGGGCTTGTTTGTTTGTTTGTTTGTTAAAACCGCCCAGCAACACTCTCATGTCAATCATTGACCGCTTTCGGTTATACTCTTAATTAGTTTCATACATTAAATTTAATTTGGACTCATCCTCTGTGCTATCTAAAACAGAAGCGACTTTTTATTCTGAAACTGTGTTTGGGGCAGCTGCCACCGAAAACATTTGGAGTTTAAGAGTCAAATATTGTCTATAATACAATTCTAATAGTTTATAAAATCACTGGGCCACTACTGTAACAATAAGTGGTCTAAAGTGACTTGCTATTTAAGTAGAACCCATACATTAATTTGTTGTCTGACTCAGATATTTCAGCACTTATAATTTACATGGTGATCGATAACTATATCTCCTCTCATATCCAGATGTTATTAAAGAACAGAACAAAGAACTGCGGGGAACGCAGAGACAGATTACAAGAGACCGGACAGCACTGGAAAAACAGGAAAAACAGCTGGTGAGTCTCCCCACCCATCAGTGTCTCGTGAATATGATGCCAAATGTTCCCCTTTCTCAGCACTGGTGTGTGAGATCACAAGTTTATGTCATTAATGTCAGTGGATTATGACTAATAGGTCACAATTTTGTTTGGAGTTGAGATGAGGCCTATTTATTTCTCAGAAGTTGTTGGCGGAAACTGATACTTTTCTTATAGCCGCCAACCTCCATAACATTCATGCACTCATACCCGTGTAAACCTAGCTATGATCAAACACTGTAAAGAATATCCTGTTAAATTTACATGTAAACCGGCAGCTGTGGTTGCCAGAAATAGTATATAAAATACTCTCACAGTGTTTCAGGTATTATGGAATGACATTGGTCACTTTGTCTGTATTTTATCACTTTGCAACCATATATTTCATTAAGTGATTTAATTTTAATTTATTCATCTAATTCAAACTACCAAAAACTGCTTTTTATATATAAATGATGAACTTCATATAAATACAGGTTTAAATCCACTGTGCGACACCAAAGTGTCCCTGAGCAAGACACTTAACCCCTAGTTGCTCCAGAAGCGTGCGACCTCTGACATATATAGCAATTGTAAGTTGCTTTGGATAAAAGCGTCACCTAAATGAATAAATGTAAATGTAAGGCAAGGCCCTATGATGACTGAAGTTCATTGTAAGTGGCCATGTCCTTAACGCATAGCCGATACTTGTATATAAACACTAAAACAATGCAATAAACACGAACTTAATAACAACTGAGAAGGTGCGCAAATCCACGTTCATTTCCAGCGTTTATTTGCGCATCTTCTCATTTAACAATGTCTCTGTGTTGTAACAGCTGCTCTATGTGAAATCATGCACCTGATGGAATTTACCGCTGATTAGAGAATCGGCTTTACATATATAGCTTTAAACGGGCCGGGCAGGGCTAATAGCCTGGGGCCTGTAGCACAGAGGCCAGAATAGCGCTGCATTTCCACCATCGGGCCAGAAGCTCTAAGGTGCCCTATACACGCCTCTCAGGAACAACGTCACGTAACCCCATCATTTCAGAAGTTATCAGAAAACTAATAAGAAATAAGTCTCGGAAACTAGCGCGATCACAAAACGAACACAATAAAAGCGGCCATTTATTTGCATGCTTTGTTATTTATTTATTTATTTATAAGTAAAAAGCATCAGTGTTTTACTATAATATGTGATACATTGATCATAATGAATAAATTTATCAGGATTTAAAATTTGTAACACAGAAATAAAGCATTATGAATCGTCTTTACTGACGAGATGCACATTAACGATCGGCCGATCGTGATCAGAGCAGCCCTATGTTAAACCATTTGCAGTTTTCTCTGTATAACATAACGCACATTAAAGGTGTTGTATGCAAGCTTTTGACTCTGCTAAACATAAAAATATGTTTGCAGATATTAAAGAAACATGCTAAGTTATCGTAACTTGTTGATTCTCCTTTGAAAATGTGTGTCCCAGAATGTCAGTCTCTGTTTGGTTTGTGAAACCTGCCCACTACCAGTTTCCCCAAATGTATTTCGACATACCGGGCGGGTTGCCAGTTGGGGGAAAACACAGCGTATTACATTTCATTCATCGTCAAGTGCACTCGTTCTTGTTGGTGTTGTCAATCTGGCAATCAAGTCTAAGGAGGAGGGGCCAGGTGAAAAAAAAAAACCTAGGGATGCACCGAACCGATATTCATATCAGTTATCGCCCCCGATAATGCATTTTTTTGTCAGAGGGTTACATTTTGTCATTAATCACTTATGCCCATGTTGTTCCAAACCTGTAAATCCTTTGTTCTCTCTTTGTAGCTCTTTGGAACACAATTTAAGATATTTTGGAAGAAAACAGTGAGGCTTGTGAGAATCCCATTAGCTGCCTTTCCACTGTCAGTTCATTGCGAGCCAGTGCTTTAAACGGGCCGGGCAGGGCTAATAGCCTCGGGCCTGTAGCACAGAGGCCAGAATAGCGCTGCATTTCCACCATCGGGCCAGAAGCTCTAAGGTGCCCTATACACGCCTCTCAGGAACAACGTCACGTAACCCCATCATTTCAGAAGTTATCAGAAAACTAATAAGAAATAAGTCTCGGAAACTAGCGCGATCACAAAACGAACACAATAAAAGCGGCCATTTATTTGCATGCTTTATTTATTTATTTATTTATTTATAAGTAAAAAGCATCAGTGTTTTACTATAATATGTGATACATTGATCATAATGAATAAATTTATCAGGATTTAAAATTTGTAACACAGAAATAAAGCATTATGAACACAGCCTGCTTATTCAGTCGAGTCGGTTTGTGTTTATTTGTAGTCACAATAGCCTACGTAGCCAACATCACATTTAGAAAGAATGATAATTTCGACGTCTTTATAAAAGCTCCCTATGCTTACTATGATAACGTTATGCCTAGCGAGTATTTTCTTTTGCATCGCTTATAAATATTTCTGACCTTGTATGGTGATTATAATCCACATCGGATCAAGTTATTTCAAACACTCGGTGCTGACTGAAAGTAAGTTTTGAGCTCAATTTATTTTAAATTAATTTGCTGCTGTTAGCTTTAGGAAATTATCTGCGGCACTGATGCTCTCCAGACGTGGAGATACTCTGCCTTTGTTCAGAACCACTTCTGTAGCCCCAGCTGGCCCGCTTTTGCCGCGTTTGCGTTGGGCCAAAAAACCCTGGCCATTGGCCCCGAGGAAGCCCTGACGAGGCACGATCAAGCCCCGGAGGTGACAGTGGAAACGCGACTGGCCCTGGCACACACAAGCACTCCCGCTTTTGGACGGACAGTGGAAACATGGCTATTGACTTCCAAGTAAATTTCACTGTCAGGGTCCAGAAAAGTATGAAAGACATCGTCAGAATAGTTCATCTGCCATCAGTGGTTCAACTTTCTCTGCTGCGTCTGTCAGTCATTCATTCAGCCTTTAAACCCTGGTCACATTCGGTTACGACAGTCAGCTCGGAAATATTTGATTTGTAAATAAATGTCTATGATTTCGCAAAAAGGACTTTCTCTTCTTGCCGGAGTTTTATGTCGTTTTGTTACTTGCTACCAGGTGTCTGTGAGAACAAAACATGGGTGTAGAAAAGAATATAAATGGTTTTTAACGCTCACAGTAACTGAAATTTAAAAACCGTTAAATGAAAGGTTTGATAACTGTTGCACAGATTTAAAACACTACGCATCACTTTCTCTTCCCTATGTGTTTTGCGCTTTTTAATGCAAAGTGCAGCGTGCTGTGACTCTGCGTTGCTTCAAGTGCATCATTCTGCACACCGGATGTGCATATTGTAAGCGCTTCATGCTCACTGTATTTGTTTTGTCCTATCGAATCTATCATATGTTGTTGCCTATTAAAAAAAAAAAAATGCTATACGTTTAAAAGAAATGTATTTACATGTATTAGTGTATAATTATATGTAATATCATTTATGAATGTTTTTCATGAATGGATTTTATAATACAAACAGCAATGTGTAGCACAGGGTTCTCAATTCCTTTAACACACCTGATTCAGATAATCAGCTCGTTAGAAGTGAGCTCCGTGCATGACATGCGTTCTGACTGACATGGTCCCTACACAGTGTTCATTGCTCCCTACTCCCTGAGCAGGGGAAATCTGTTGACGTTTACTTCACTTCGGAACATTCATTCATGGATTTGCACTGCGCAACGTCTTCACACACGGACAATACATCATATACCTCTGTAAATAAATACAATTTAAATTCATGTCTCGCACACTTCACTGCACTTTGAATGGAACATTTACATTCGCTTCGAACTGGAATTGTGACAGAACATTATGTGATGTCCTCTTTGCAGGGCACCAAAGTTTGAAGCGATAAGAGAAACATTTTACCATATTTAGTGCAACAATTTTAGTTATTTCCCCCTAAATATTGTTTATTCACTAAATGTTCTAACATTTAGTAACATTCTAACATTTTTGTGCACTGATTTTTCTAGAATAACTTTTGCTGCTGAATTATCACACTAACCTAATTTATTATATATTATTATATATGCACATTTTATTTTAATAAGTTCTGTGCTCACCTGCGAAGCATTTTACCTATTAAAAGTGAATGAAATCGCCTCATTCCAGTTCTTCTTCTACTACTGCTACTGCTAATACTCTCACCACTAGGCCTGATTCTGAATAACTGTGTGATGCATTTCTAATGCCAGTAGGTCCATCTCTTAACTGTTTCCTACTGTTTGCTTTCTTTATCACAGGAGATGGAAATCAAGAAAATGGCAAAGACAGGAAACCGAGAGGCCTGTAAAGTTTTAGCCAAGCAGCTTGTTCAAGTGAGGAAACAGAAAACACGTACATATGCCGTCAGCTCTAAGGTCACCTCCATGTCCACACAAACCAAGCTAATGAACTCCCAGATGAAGATGGCTGGTGCCATGGCCACAACCACCAAAGTAAGAGCCTTCTTTCTTTTCGACCTAATTTTTCTAAAGGTCTGTCCTAAGCCTCGTGAATTTTAGTTCAGTTTATTTTAGGCAATCCTGACAGTGATTCAAAACTAAACTCTAAAGTTAGGTTGAATAATAGTCCAACTGCTGTGATTTCACATCTAAGTAAATAGGGCTCTTTGTTTTGTAGTATTAGCATTTTAGGAGGATTAGCATTTTCGAGCCATGATTTCTCTCTGGAATTTCTATTGGGTATTTTTAGTTATGGTTTTGGATTTATGAGTAAAATGAGGTCTGTGGTAAACATTACCAGAAGCTACTTATTTTTTTCTTTGTAACATTCTCTTTAATGTAAAAGGGTCTTAAAGTAATCTTGACCTTATTTTACTCATAAATGCAAAACTATTTTTAAAAAACCGCATTATAGATTCCCATGGGAAGTCACGGCTCAAAATGCTAATTTGTTTCTAGCTGGTGCAGCAAATTGACGTTGTGCCCAACTTAACAGCTCTATTAATTATATACGTTACGAGCTGTGTGGTTTTGGTTTCATTAGTATTTGTACTGATTTGAGCACATATGTTGGTCTATAAATGCATATCTGGCACAGTGTACTTACTTACTAGAACTTCAATACACGACCATTATTCTTTGCATAAGCAGTCATTTTTAATGGATGTGAATCAAACAGTGACTCATTTGTTTGTGTCTCTGCCTCTTGCAAAACAACGAATAGACAATGCAAGCTGTCAACAAAAAGATGGATCCACAGAAGACAATGCAGACCCTGCAGAACTTCCAGAAAGAGACGGCAAAGATGGACATGACAGAAGAGATGAGTAAGATTTACTTATTGTTTCTTCGTGGGTGTTTTTGTTAGTGGGTTTTATAAAATAATGTCATAAGAGTTTTGAGACAGAGACAGCTTATATCTCAGAGTGACTCCTGTGATGAATAACCTTCTGTTTCCAAAAGAAGTGAGTGGAGAAACAAAAAAATAAAGATTACCTGCACAGTAATATCATTATTCCAAAATAATTTGTACACGCTACCATTTGAAAGTTTAGGGTCATTATTAATTAAATATATTAACCCTTTTATTGAGGAAGGATTAATTATAACATATAAAACAGTAAATGTTCTGAAGTTTGTTCTGAAATATTTTCAGGTCCACCTTTCTTACGTTGTGTTCTGCAGCTGTAGCCATCTTTAGCTAGATGTGTATACTGTTTTGTAATTTCCCATTGTTTTGGAACAAAACACAGCATCATTTGATCGTAATGGATGCTTTTAGACCGTGTTTCCTGTGTATTTGTCTGTTTCCAGTCAATGACACCTTGGATGAGATCTTTGAGGATTCTGGAGATGAGGAAGAATCTCAGGACATTGTGAATCAGGTGTTGGATGAAATTGGGATTGAGATCTCCGGAAAGGTGAGATATCATTGATTAAATTGTGTTGAGGCGCCTGATTCAATAAACAGACTTATAACTGTAGTGCATTAGTGTTGAAATCCATTTGTGTCCATTAAGTCTGCACAGTATATTGAATTTAAAAAAAGCAATATGCATTGCAATATGATTTCAGTGCATTATCCATAGACTTTAATGCAAAGAAAACATGCGTTTATGTATCATATGGACAACTTAAACAGCAGTAATGCCAGTGCAAAGCAGAGAAACTACAACTGAACTTGTTTTTGCATTCAAACAAGGCCAAAAAAAGTACTTTGGCTTTAAATGTGATGAGAATGCCCAATCAGAAGTGGTTACAAAACCGGTCAACCACATTGACTATTCAGAGAAATAGGCCAAACCTCTTCAATTGGTCTGAGCACGAAATCTTTACAAAAAAATAAAAAAAATTCCGCTAGCGTAGTTGGCTTTAACCCTCCTCCTAAATGGCACCAAAGCAGCAATCCAGTTACTTAAGTTTTAATTTTCTTATTAAGCTTACCCTTTGTTCAGAAGGACTGCTTTTTCAGATTGATGTGTAACTGTTCAAAGCTGCAATATGAGAGAAGATCATGTTGATTTAGAATTTGATTTACAGTAATCCTGGAAAATGCATTTTTTTAAAATGTCACTTCAGTACAAGATGTTTTCTTTAACTGGAAAGAACCAGAGAAATCAGTCTAAAAAAAAAAGAAAACATTTATGTATCGGCATCAGATTATCCAACAAGCTTTTTATCTATATCGTGCAGCAGTTCATGTAACGATGATACCCATATCCAGCAGTGTCAGATCAACGTACCACATCAACAGTGGATTTCATTACATAATATTAGCGTACAAGTGTTGTTCATGTAAATGTTCGTCAAGTTTTCCATGTGAACTTAACCTGGTGTGTATGTGCATGAATGTGTTCTTGCCTCTTAATTTGCATAAAACCTGCCCCTGTCTCCATATAAAGGTGTTCTGCACGACATCATCTGTACAGCTATTTATCACTCTTTGCAAATGTGTCCTTGTGTTCTGCACTCTCACCTGAGAGCACACACAGCTAAATCTTTATATAAAACACATTTTCTCATCCGCACAGCATGGACATTTTTTTTAGTTGTGAATGGGTTAAATATCGAAAGTTAACATTTCAGTCAGTATTGACTTGTACCAAGACAACATTAAATAAGTGTGAATTTATTGATTAATCTCAACTTCTGTATGAAAACATTTTCATTTGTTTTTTTAATTTTTTTGAAGATGAGATCCATAGTGAATTAATTTTGCCGTGAAGTGTCATGACTATCGAGTCTGGGATTGTGGAAGCACTATCCATCACGTTGTATTTTGATCCATAATGGATTTTTCGTTCCCCCTGCAGATGGTTCAAGCACCTTCAGCCGGCCGAAAGCAGCCAAGCGCCGCTACGTCCAAAGCAGATGGGATCTCAGATGAGGAGATTGAGAGACAGCTCAAAGCTCTAGGAGTGGACTAGTGATCATGCACACATGCCCCCAAACTCCTGATTATTGCCTGACAACAGGAGGCGACATTAGCACACAGTCCAGATTCACAAACACACATTAGAACACATTCATAACAAATACAAATGCATAGGCAGATGCTGATAAATCGACCGTCCAAAAGCTTACATTCACAGTCACGGACCTGCCTACTCTGGGATAACATGCCACAGATTGCAAATGCAAATTTTTTTTGTGTGTGTGTGCTATTTATGACAATGAGAGATGACTATCGAGGTTGATTAGGACCCTTTGAATCTTAGATTCAGAACGGCGAAAATAAAGAAAAAGTTTGAATACATGTGTAGTAAATGAATGCACACAATGCCTTCGAGACTAAGGCAGGTGTGTTCCCTTGAAATCTACAACTTCAGTCTCTTTGAATGATAACTCAGAAATTCACATTGGTGTAAACAAGTTTGACAGGAGAACTCTACCTCTGTAAACAGAAGAAGTAACAGGGCTGTGTCTTTATTCCTCTGGGTACTGTGCTGTTCTCCCGGGGCATGACTAAACACTTGTGAGTCACAGCTTTAGTTGCCTGTTCCTCACTCTGTTGATCGAGTTCGTCTTCTAGGTTCATATTGGATATTTCGAATGCACATATTTTATTCAGCTGCTTTTCAGGGGAGACGCCGAATCATAAGAAGCCTGTTCCGGTTGAACACATTATTCACCCTCCTGTGATGTCTGAAGATGGAGGAAATCCTTGATTTGTCATGTGCCTGGGGTCTCGGGGTGACCGTGTGTGTGGTTTCTCTTGAGGTTGTATAGGTACATTGATCAAGTCAGTTATTCTGGCTTCAGAGATGCTCAGAAGGTTCCTGTTCTCGTCAGTTTTTCAGGGTGTGACCAAAGTAAGGGTTGTTACATTGAGGGGCATGTGAAGGCGGCATACTGAGCTTGATCTTTGGAATTATCCGCAGAAATGGTATTTAGGCTTAGACCTTGGATATGCACTGCATCATATTGTAAGGATGTGAATAATATAGGCATGGATGATCATTTATTATTTAATCCACAGTAAGACTTTTTGGAATATGGGAGATTCTTTTTTTTTTTTATTTGTTTACTGACATGTATTGTTCAAATATAAGGGGATTTTATACCCCATTAACCATAAATAAAATGTATAATGATATCTAAATTGTTTGCGTTTTTTTTTTTTTTTTTTTCTGTAAGTGGTAAGTTATGTTTAAATATCCACTTACCACTAGAGGGCAGAGCCAAAATATGAGAAAATTGAGATTTATTTTTTTTATTTTTTATTCAGCAATCATGCATCAAATTGATCAAAATAACATAAAAAAATTATAATATTACAAAAATATATATTTCTATTTCAAATACGTGCTGTTTGTTTGAATTTTTTTTCTGAAGAAAAAAATGTGCGCGTGTGTGTGTGTGTGTGTGTGTATCAAGGTATTTATTTATTTTTTGAACAGAAAATTGGCACTCTAGGATGAATGATGAATTCTCATTTGACCCTGTTTGACAATGGTAGCTGAAAATGCAGCTTTGTCATAAGGCATAAATTACTTTTTAAAATGTATTGCAATAAAAAACATTTTATTTTAAGTTTTTTATTATTATTAAATGCAGACTCGATAAGTGAAACTTCCTTTAACATTAAATAATTGTACAGATCCACATCTGTACCACATTTAAGGCAGTGTTTTAGTCAACAGAAGTTTTATCTAAAATGTGTGAAATGTTAATATTGTTTGTGATAATAATAACCAACTGTTATATAAAACCTTTACTGACATTTAAATGCAGGTAGAAACTTGCACATATTCACTGGCATATGTAAAAAAAACAAAAAAACAAAAACAAACAACTTTTCAGTTTCAGTTTTCAGTTTCTCTGACCTTAATACTGTATTTTAGAAAGTACATTGGTTGGGAGACTTGAGTCTGAGATGATAAACCTTTTGGGTTATGGTCGTTCGGAAGCATTTATCTCAATTTAACAGCTTATTGACTTCAATCCCAAAAAACTGCCACTAGTGTAGGAGTCTTTTGAGGGTTACTGAAAAATGTGTCACCCTCACATTTTCACTCGATTTCACAGAGAGACTGGAGATGCACACAATCCTTCCAGCTTCCTTGAGCGTCTGGAGCCGCAATGACAAGTGAACGTGACTCAAAGGCAAACGCTGGCCACCCACTCGCAAATACTTGAAAATCTCATTCAGGTCATGCCAGACTAGCCACGAAGAAGGATCCAACTTAACGTCCAATGGTATTTTTAAGGCAATTTTTAAATTAATGTTTGCATTCTATATTTTATGTATTATTTTTTTTTTTTATTGCAGTATGATTAGAGTAACAGAGACGTCGACATAAGACAGGTATAGTTTCTGGTCATGGCTATGATCCTGCAGGCATTAGTTTGGCAGACGCAATTGATATTGACTTTTCTTCAGAAGCTGACATTTTTATTTCTATCTATATCATTCACTCAGACCCCAGAGGCGGTTGGTACTTCATCCCAAATAACCAATCAAATGCTAGAAGGAAATGATGGGGGGGGTGTTTCTGTGTCAATATGAAGAGATGAAAGTCTATCATATGTCATGAATATGGACATATCTCAGACTGCAGAGAAACCGCTCCTCTACCCTCGGTTATATAATATAAGTTTTTATCTAATTTCAAAGTGTAATGTAATAGATTTTTTTAATTCATTTTTTTATTTTTTTATTTGATGGATTCAAATAATTTGACCCTTTTTGTATGCTTTTTGGCATTTTATAATCTTAAAACAGCTTCTTCAGACATATCATTATAGATACATTCATCTTTTACCCAAAATTAAATATCTATATATTTATCTAAATAGATAATATAATTAATATATTTGAAAAATACTAAAAGCTGCAAAATGTGTTGAATTTTCTAGTTTTTATTATATGAAGATGACTATATATTGATAGATGATATGAATTAAAGAATAATTAACAGTTCAGAAAGAGTGTGAATTTTTGGCAGGAATAAAAACAAGGCAGTGCTGGATCGAAGTACAGTGTAGGTTTATCAATTTTGTAATTTACAACTTTTATTACTTATTAATGTTAATCAAATATATTTTTCATTGTTCGCTCATGTTAGTTCACAGTGCATTAACTAATATTAATAGATAGGCTACAACATTTATTTTTAAAAATATATTACTAAATGTTGGAATTAATAATGATCAATAATTCCTTTGTCTCCGATCTCCTCCGCTTCACAAGGAGGACGCAGCACAGTGATATGGAGTGACACAGAGGAGACCGTTGACAAAGGAATTATTGAATAAAGTTTGTTTTCTTCTCTTACAAAAAGAGTGGTCGCTTCATATAACCCAGATAGCACATCTGATGGCAGATGGAGTATTATGACGACAACTTTTCATACCTTTTCTGGACCTTCACAGTGTAACTTACTTGGCAGTCTATGGGACCGTCTCAAGCCTCAAGGTTTTCATCAGAATATCTTAAATTGTGTTCCGAAGACGAACAAAGTGATTAATGACTACATTTTCATTTTAGGGTGGAGTATCCCTTTAATGTTACAGAAGTTTTGCTCATTATTAGTTCATGTTATTTAAGTAATGTCTGCAAATTAAACCTTATTGTAAAACGTTACCATTTGAAAAATCTTAGACCTTTAAATTTGCGGTATGCTTTTACATTAAGCGACATCAATAATAGCATAAAATATTTTAACAACAGAACAACATGCAAATATTTAATTTAAATTGTCTTATGGAAGATATTTAGATTGCAGCATCTGAAAATGTTTGCCAAAAGACAGGAGATTATGGGGTCACGTGGATCAGACATCTTCAGTGTTAAACAGTTCATTATAATAGGCCATGTCATCACAAACATTCAATGAGGACTGTGAGGGGGTGTTCCTGTGGGGTGCTCCCGTGTGATGCCTCTAAGTGAAGCAGAGAAAAGCCTAGAGGGGAAAAAATAATAATTAATGTTGAACAAAAACACTCCTAATAATTCACTTACTGCACACACCTCTCTACTCTATTCATGGGATGGGAAAATTGTTAAATTGCATTGCTGCACAACAGCAATATTTTGTTTTTGTTTGTTTCTTTGAATGTATTATTTAAATTAGTTAAACTAAACACACACATTTTTTTCTTCTTCCTCGAAACAGTTTGTGCTTATTTCAATAATTTGTGTTCGCCAACAGCCATTTCCCTTTTGAAACAAGACAACAAATCAGTAACTGGTACATTACTCCTGTTGACTGAGCAAGAACCTTTTATACTCTAAAACAATGAACAACTATTTAATCTTCAAATACGAGCAACGTATACTTCTAATACCTTTTTGTCAACAACTTGAGCATTAAATCCTTGTTTGATCTAAAATAATAAAAACGTCAGCAGACAGCACAGCTAATGCTTTGTGTCTGGGCTTTATTTTATAGCATTGTCAGAACTGACTGTCCATAGAGGCATTTATCAAACTCATTCCTTTATTATCATTCTGGGCAAATACCCTAAGAAATTAGCAATATTTAGAGCAATAGTTCACCAAAAATGAGAATATGCTGAAAATGTCCTCACCCTCAGCCCTTCCAAGATGTAGATGAATGTGTTTCTTCATAACGGATTTGGAGAAATATAGCATTACATCACATTCTCTGCAGTGAGTGGGTGGATTTATTGTATTTTTTTTTTTTTTTTTTTTTTTACCAAAACTTTGCTATTGGCAATCTATGATATTGCTTCCTCCAGTGAAAAAAAAGTAGTTTCGTCTGAATCAGGAGAGAAATGAGAAAAGATCAAGCACCATTTACTGTATAAGCGAAAATGGTCCAAAACTGTCCTAAAAAAAAAATTATGGACTCATATTTAAAACATTGGGATGTTTTTATCACCTGTTTGGATTCTCATTCTGATGGCACCCATTCACTGCAGAGGATCATGGGCAAGCTAAATTTCTCCAAACTCATCTTGGATCACCTGAAAGGGAATAAAGCACAATCTCCAAGTCTATGTTGTTTTCTGGACTAAAGTAAAATGGACTAAATAATTAAATAATGAAATATGTTTATCATGCTGCTTCCACATTCCCTCACAAAAATGCCTAAAATACCCATATATCATTATATCTTCGTGAGGTATGGACCGTTCCATTTTATTTTCATAGATTATGGGTTCCTTAAAATGGTATCCAATCAGCAAGTCAAGTCATGTTGTTATGAAACACATTATAGTCATAATAATAGCAATATACAGCAATGATAAAAGCAGCAGGATATTTTCACTCGAGTTCAAGGGCATCTATGTTCTTCTGCCTGCACGTAGTAAATAGGGGTAGCAGATGCTGGGTTCTCATTGCATTTAAATCCATTTAACACTCCCATGGTCAGTGTTCCCTCTAATTTGTGTTCTTGTTGAGCAAAACCTGGTTTTATTGGGCAGATCCTTTAGACACCTGAGCAGAAACCCCATGTACCAGAAACTCTATATTTTCAGTTCCATTTGGTGTTGCATGATAATGTGATGGATTTCTGTGCTATCCAACCACGCTGCCTTATGGTTAAGCTACATGGCTTGGTTATTTGTCATTTTGTCTCAGTTCTGACAAGATGATAAATGTTGTATGTAGTGCTCTTCCGGGCCTGTGACGTAAATAACACAGGTTTGGTTCAAGAAAAAGCACTTAAGTCCAGATTGCACCAGGTTTGTAGAACTATTTGTACCAATTTGTGTTTCAGTTTGCTTAACCTCGTCTCAGCCTCAGACGGCCTGCTCATGGACCGCTCACGGACCATCTGATACATATTACACACAAGACTGCTGATAAGAGGCCAAGTCAGGCTTAAGGGAGCCTGTGATGACGGTTTTGTACAGGGCCCAAGAATTGCCATCCTGATTACATAAAAACATGGCAAGCAATGGCTTTTATGTAATTTCAATGAGTCAGAATATTAGAATATAAAACAACATAGTAAATTATTGTAATGTTTTTTTTGTTTGTTTGTTTTTTTTCCCTGTGATGGCAAAGCTGAATTTTTAGCAACCATGTTTTTTTTTTTTCAGGATTATTTGATAAAGAGGAAGTTCTAAAGTATAGCTTTTATTGGAAATAGGCATATTTTGTAAAATAAAAAATTTCTTTATGGTCACCTGTGATAATCTGAATGCATCAAAATAAGAACACAAGAGGTTTTATTACACAGTACCAGACGGCTGTAGTAACTGAATTTGACAAAGTTTGTTGGGTTCGTGGCATCAAAAGTAAGTCACAAATAAAAATAATATATTTAAGTATAAATGTGCCATGATAAACAAAAATTCAAAGATTTGACCCCCCCCCCCCCCCCCCATTTCTTTTGGTGTTGTCTGCAACCTGTCGTGAAGACTGCTATGATAGATATGATTGGAATCAGCCCCTAATATTCTGGTATCATCAGTTTTGGTTTTGGGCCTTAAACATGTTAAAGAGTAAAGTGGTTGGGGGCACATTTCTGTCAGAATGAGTAGTTGTAAGCAAATCAATTTCATGACAGACTATGTGAGATTAAACTTAAAAGGAAGTGTTTGTTTAATCATATCATTCTAAACCTATGGCTTTATTTCTTCTGTGGAACGAAACTGATTTTGTCTGTACCATAAATTGCATTTGATATTTGGTCATGTAAGAACGGTTTGACTTAGTTGACGTTTGAGGTTTGTGTTGCCATATTTGATGTAGTCTTTGTATGTGTGCACTGATCAGTGTTTTGATTTTATTTGAATTTATAATTTGACCTGTTCATCTTGTCATATCAGAGTATACAAGTAGTATAGATTCATTTCACGATACCCTTTATGTCCTTCTTGAACCTTTGACAAACCCAGTGACTTTATTCATAAAATATTGTTCAAAATCGTCTGGTGTTGTACAGAAGAAATAAACTCAGAGGTTTGGATTGACAGGCTGAGTAAATAATGACAGAATTTTCATTTCTGACTGAACATTTAGACAAAGTGGTAGAAAGATGCCAAAGAGATTCCCGTGAGAATCGAAAGTGTCGTGGATTGCATTTGATTTTTTTTTCTAACTCTGTGAAGAGGCCTGCCGCCTCTCATGACTAATACCTGTCTTTGTGTGAAGATCAGGTCTTAAGTGAAATCTTCCAACTCCTACACACAGAGAAAAACATGAAGGATTAGGCAGATATGAATTTTTTTATTTTTTTTTTGTGGTTAAAAGGCACATATCCCTCAGTTGTGTGGTAACAACACAGACATTCTGTCCACTTACTTTTAGGTTTATAGTGTGTAGAAAAGTATTTACCTGCGCCTTAGCACAGAGACATTATAATTTTTTACATTTTTTAAACAAGGGCTTTGAACATTGAAATGTATAGCTTCCATTATATTTTAGGAAGTATGTCATGCTGTCAAATTTGGGAAAACTTTCTCCTTTTTTGAAAAGAGCTGCGTGAAAATGTCTGCTTTGTGAACAGAAATGGAATGTGGATGAACCAATAATGACAGCAATTCCTTTAAGAACCTTAAACTTTCAAAAGGTATCCTTTCTAGCGAACAAAAATAATGTTTCCATGTGGGAATCCGTGCATTTAACCTGAGGCAAAGCTGAACCTACAAAATTTGCTGACTTAAACCGTTAAACCTCCACAGGTTAAATGAAATGACTTGACATCCGCTGTAAACAAGGTCTATAGAAACTGCTGTTCCACTAGAGGAATTTTGGCTTCGGCTTTTATAGGTGCTTAGATGAATGTTTTTTTTTTTTTTTTTTTCTCAAAGATAAGCTATAATGACGAATCTCAGCTCCAGGGAAAGGCTGACAGAATCAGAGGAAAATGATGAGAGCATCATCACAAAGGCTTCCCATTTCTCCTCCCTCAGTAGCCCACCAGTACGTGCTGGTTTATATCCTTCAGTCACTCATTTTTGTGTCTCGTTCTCTATTTCTCCTGTCTTTCAAGAAGGCCCTCGCCTTGTTACAGAGAATCATCCTTTTTCAGATCCCAATCGCTGTCCCTGCCTTATTAGAAATCCAATTCCCTGCCTCTCTGACCTCTCATTTCCTCTTTCAACATTTGCAAACACATCCCAACCAATCACGGTTTCATTTGCCTCTATTAGGACACAATCTTCATAATCTTCCATCTACACTCTGGGTAAATATGCATATATATTACAAATGCATTGCCTCCATGTGCTTTACAGGTTTTATTTTTATTTGCACCCCTGGCTGTCATAAGGCACAAACCCTGTCATTTATTGGGTTTGCTGATATTTGGTGGGATCTGTTCTGCTTGTTGAGGGCTGACTATCTGAGCTTCACTGCGGTTACATAACCACTAGATTGTAGGTTTCCTGGCTGAAAAATGAATCATAGCCAACTGAACCACCCTGGAGGACCTTGGATAACATCCTCCAATCCTCCACAGGACCTAATGATCACTAAAACACAGATATCTCTTCTTATCATGTTATGTTCAAATACACTGTAAATGTGTTTAGGGCACTAACAACAATTTCCCTTAGCTGACAAAACTTCAAAAGTTTTAAAAAGACGAATAAAAAGTAGTAGAAAAATGAAACTTAAAAAAATATGAGGTGTTCGCTAAACTAGAGTGTAGTTGCTGAGTAACTCTTCGCTCGATCATAAAGCAGTGTCTCCCTCTCATTAAGCACCTGTCAGGCGCTCCGCCGCGCGCAGCTCCCACGCAGTAGACGAATCGCACGCGCTCTAGTCAGGAGGACCGAAGCACAGCAGTCGCGCGCAGCTCCGAGCACCGACGTTCCCGGACGCGCATTCCCATCAGTTGTAGGGAATTCTTTATCCATGGAAATCGTGCTGAAGCGAAGACTTCCTCTTTGGAATCACTAAGCGTAAGTACTTAAGACAAATGACCAAATACGGTTTCGACCACCAGTTTGTTGAAGTGTGTTTGTGTCTTGTGAAGGTTAATGGAAATATAGGCTACTGTTTTGTGTTTATGAGTGTTTCTGTGTTTGATACAGACAGAGGAAAATGTGTAGATATTTAAATTATTATTATTATTATTATTATTATTGCATTTATTGATAATTATTATTAATATTGATGCAGACATCTATCTATCTATCTATCTATCTATCTATCTATCTATCTATCTATCTATCTATCTATCTGTCTATCTATCTGTCTGTCTGTCTGTCTGTCTGTCTGTCTGTCTGTCTGTCTGTTTGTCTGTCTGCCTGTCTGCCTGTCTATATTCAGTAGATCTTTCTAAATACCTTCTGGTCCAATTTTAACTATTGTTGGTATATAATCAATATATAATTGTTAGCAATTTTTATGCTCACATATGTATCCATTAAGATATGTTATTTCATTATTTAATATAGATCTATTTATAAATATTGTATAATTGATTATTTTAAATAATTATTTATATTGCTTACAGTAAGTGCAGACAGATGTTACCCTCATCTTACTAACTTGAATATTGGGATGCCATATGGGTTGCCCTAGAATATATAAATAGTTTTGTTGTTGTCGTTGTTTTTTGGCAAAATTAAACTTGCTCTCATTGCGTATACTTTTATCAAATATTTAATCAAATAAATAATATGTTAACATTTTTATAAATAAATACAACTACATAAAATTAAATTACATGATATGTATTAAAATCGGTACAGTAAGAGGAAGTATTTTTGTGGGACCCCACAAATCTGACATTTTATCAGCTGGAAAAAAAAACAACATTTAGAAGAGTATTTAGCACACCAGGAACACCACAAATTACTCCTCCAGAAAACAATAAAGATGTAGTATAGAGACAGAATGATTCATCATCATATCTTTGAAAATATAAACAATGCTGCTAATGCTGTAATAATAATAATAATAATATATATATATATATATATATATTATAACATTAAAAAAGTCATGCATTCAGCCCCAGGGCTGTGTGTGTATATATATATATATATATATATATATATATATATATATATATATATATATATATATATATATATATATATATATAAATAAAATAAAACAGCCTGGGGCTAAATGCATGATTTTTTTTTATGTTTTAATTTTATTTCTAATAAAAATACCTATCTGTAGTATATAAGAATAAAAATTATGATTGTTAATTTGTCTCAGACATTTGTTTGTAGGTTTTGAAGATGTATGTATGCCGTATGAAGCCTGATGTATGCTGTGCATATTGATAGACTATGCGCCATCCTTATCTTTGCCTGTCCTGACCCTTCAGCCTATCCAGGTGCCCTACGTTCTCTCATATTTTATTCAGGACCAGTCAGGTACATTTTGTTCCTTATACTTCAACCATGTGCATACAGGGCCATTTGTAAAAGATATTGATTGAAATTTGCCTGACTGTTAAGTAAAATAGTTTTAAAAGATGTGATGATAATCATTATAATAGAATGATACTTTAATTGACACTGATTTTCAAAATAAAGAGCTTCTAAAGATGTTGATAATTCTAATTCTAATTCTAAGATTCTGATAGCTGGTTGACTGCCTGTTCAAAATAAAAAAGTTCCAAAAGTTGATGATGATGGTGATGATACTAATCTTATTGAAAATGTATAATATAAGATAATATAAATATAAAGAATTATCCCTTCATTAAAAAGAGGTGCATTTATGGTAGTTTTCTTTATATGACTAGGCATGACAGTTTATATAGCTGGTGGTGGAGTGATACTGCAGGTACATACAAAATGTCAAACAGATATTCACGGGGCTGATAAAATGAGGCATGATGGTAGGTATCATTCTGACCACGTATCCTAGATTTTTGATATCTGACTAGTAGAACACTCCTCTCTCTTGCTTCCTGAAGATATCAATCACCAGCAGACACTGTATTGGCACAACATGACTGACATTTAGTTCTCATTAATTCACTGAATGCACACCCAATGGAGATTCAGTTAGTGGATGAAGAACAGAGTTTAGATAGTGTGACCGTGTGCATGTAGTGAATTATTAAATGAAATGAAATGAAATATCCCGTGAGCCAGGCAAACAGTGAAATTAAAATCAAATGAAATTCCTTCGAAGATGCAAAATAATTGCTCCAAACTCTTATGGGGAGCTTTTGGTGTGCAAATAAATGAGTTTGAATAAGGGGGGGGACTTGTTTATATTTATTTATTTCATTTGTCATGAGCTGATATCTTCTAATATTCCAGTAAGTATGTGGAGATGTATAATGAAACATTTAATTGCTTTGGGGTGTCTGTTTTACTATTTGTCTCCATCGTAATGAATATGTTACAAATAGTTGGCCTGGGCCGTTTTTATGTGCTTTGAACCCAGGATATGTAAATATGCTTGGACATTTAGGCTAAAAAGCTATGTAACACAAACATCTGAATACCTAATGAATGGGCTTTGATTTTCCCCCCACCAAAATCCACTGACCATGAGCTGATGTAACCATCAGCAAATCTTATTTAGCACCTCACACACTCCAGCTAATTGGACGTCATTGAGAACCGGCAGCTACGCAAATTTAGGTAATTACATCTGCTTTGTTCCTGAAGGTGAAGGACAAGACTGTGTTTGATGCGCTTCCAGCTCATTTCAGAAGAGTTTGTCATCATTGATTGAGGCCATGTGGTCAGACAGCCTGAAATGATGATATTGTGATCATTCCCATAAAGATTTGTGTCCAGAGGCATTCCATCTGTTGACTTACATCTGAATCAAGATCATATGACACCTGCAGGTGACCCAGGTGGCCCTATGTGTACAAACATTCATACCATGGCTTCAATTAGCAGGTTTTACAGAGAGTCCCAATGGTTTGAACATTGGTCTGTTTCTTACAAACATGCAGTGTTTCATGTCATGACATTAATTGATGGACTGGAGTCTTATAGATTACTTGTGGATTATTGTTATGTTTTTATCAGCTGTTTGGACTCTCATTCTGATGGCACCCATTAAATGGATCCATTGGTTAACAAGTATGCAGTAATGCACTTTTTTTTTTTCCAAAATGAAAGTTTACAGCTAAATTTCATTTTTGGGTGAAATATTCCTTTAAGAGCATCACCAGTCCAACACCCAGAAGGATTTTTGGCACAGCCAGTGCTGAAAGTTTGAGAAGGACAGATCTTCAGTTATGCATCTGGCAATGTGTTCTGATATCTCTCCATGACAGTCTGTTGTTGTTTTTTTCTCTGAAGTAGAGATTGCAAAAAAAATCACACAACCTCTTGAGACGTGTTGCATAAGATTTATGTAGTCTACTCCAAGGCACAGTTCTATATTTTGGTTAAAAATGAGTAAGTCCTGAGTGAAATTCCTACTTCCAGATGGTTACATCAGACAATGGGATGAATCAAACTTAATATGTAAACCTTTCTTAGTGGGGAATTGGAATTCGGTATAGATATTTTAAATGGATGCTATTTAATTTTTTAATGGTGGGTACAGTTTTATTGCGAATAATTCATTGCTGCCTTCTATTCAACATTTTTTTCCCCCAGTAATCTTTAATCTAAATTTCTTCCTCTAAAACGACTTTGTTTTTCCATTCATGTCAATAGGGAGAGCCAAACATGCTAGTTTACACTCCCCTTTATTACCAGCTGCATGACATTAAACTAATGCAGCACATGACTGTGAGAAGCTGGGGGTTCCTTAAAGCCATTCATTTGAATTCAATTAAATATTGTGCTTTGTTATGCTCATTTAATGAAAGACTGAAAAATACTGGGAAATAAATTTTACAAAGTGTCTATTACACTAACTGCAAATAGTCCATCTTGATGGCGAAAGCAATTTACATGAACTCTGGCCACCAGTTTCTGCTTGAGCCAGACAAAACTAACAAAGAAACCAGTGGAGAGTAAGGAGTTAGTTGTTGACGTGACCGATTCGAGTTTGAATTTGGACTTTTCTGATCACATTCTTCTTCTCTTTTTCCTCCATCACATGCTTATCATGTATTTAATGTGGTATTCTAAGCATTAATTGGGCAGTCTGGCAGATCGACATAAAAATAGTAATATATTAACATGAAGGATTTTTCCGTATTCATCATTTTTATTATTATTATATATTATTATTTGTATTTCTTTTACAGGTTGTATTTTTTCACTTCATTGTGTTTAAGGGTTCAAGAAAATGTCCATAAAATGAATAATTTCCTCACAGAAATCACCTTTACTGAACCGTAGGTTCAATCTGATTAGGGTTAGATTTAGGAATAGAGACAAGTAAGTTCCCAGTAAGGCAGCATCCATTTATAATTCTTTATAAATATTCTCTGAATATATTGAATACTGTTTCATTATTTACCGTAAATAAAGTGTAATCTAGCACTATTTGCGATAATGCAAATGGAATCTTACTACTATTTATATATAGTACTACTTAGTACACTTATTGTAAATAAAATAATGCAGGTAGCCTCAGTACAAACAACCTCTGTCTAAATCATAGCATATCATCCAGCCCCAATAGTCAGGTAGTCAGGCATTATCTGAGTGCATTTATTATACTTTAAAAAGGGATAAGAAGTGGTGAGGTGCCAGCAAGAAATCAAATGTGACCCTATTTACTCTTTTAATACACAGTGCATGTGTTATTGTGCATGATCCATTTGCTTCGGCATCTTTTATCAGAATGTAATAACTTGCTCTGAAATGACTTTCCTTTTCAGCTGTTTTCATTAATCCCGTTTACTTTACAGCACCTCCTCTCCGACCACCTGCTTCACAACCATTTCTCATGATCCAATCCAATCAAAAACTGATCAAATAAAGTCTCGCCCTACATCCTTTAAATTTCCTGTTTCACTGCATTGAATGCTAAAAACCTTCATTCAGAGCATCCACACTTGAAAATACATTGAAAACAATACACCATATTCCATATCTTCTCTATACATCCACCACTAACACACAAAATATTTGTTTGTTTTTGATTTCCTAATTTACACTAGGACCATGTGTCAAGGCTGATGAATCCGTAGCAGCAGCAAAAACAGTGACAAATCTGCAGCACCATATTAGTGCTCAGTGAATTAACAAAGTAGGTCATTTGGGAGGGAACTGTGAGACATTTCAACGCTTTTATATTCACTGAAACTTTTCGCAATTACCTTTGGTCTTTTGAGATTCTCTGAGGAATGCAATAGCCATCTAACAGGTAACCCAGGCAGGGATTTGAACGTCTTCAAGGCATATCACATATGCAAATATTTTAATAGAGTGTAAATCAGCAAATTATGTGTGTGTGATACACAGGCCCTATTGCCTGCACACCAAGAGTGGATCGTGTGATCTGTTTTCTTTAGCAGAATATTGCTTTTATCTTCTATATTTGTTGAGACATAATCATTTTCTGAAACAAAAAGGTCTGGTGTCTTGTTTTACATACTCAATTCAAAGTTCATGTTTTGTATTACTGTGAGTGAAAGTCTTCAAATGCATGAATGTAAAGAAAGTTGGATAAACTTGAGTGTTTATTTATTTTTTATTTTTTTGTACATATGCTAATCTGATATTCAGATTAACCTGCACTTTGTTCAAAAACCTTGTGAGCTGCCTCTGTTGGCAGCACTTTAAAGCATTTTAAGTGCATGAATGTTGTTCCAAAAGGTAGGCAGCATAATTATACCACCTCCTAAGATAACTTATTTTGGCCTGATTCCAAGGCAGCTTCAGCTGCAATCCCAAAATGCATTATCGCGCTTTGCTGGGGTGTGTTTGCCAAAAGCATTGTTAGCTTAATATGGTCGCAATTAGTGCCATTGTTAGCAGCATAGTTAACCTGATTTGTGTTTCCTGAAACCATAGATCCAGCGAACATTCACAAATAGCACTGCAAAGTTATGTGGCTTTAACTACAGCTCTTGATCTGTGGTTAAATTGCAGCTTTGATGACATGTACAGTTTGGACCCAAAAAATAGGTGTGAACCCTGTTAACCCTCGGGTTCGGAACTAAGGGTAAAAGCAAACTTATCAATGCGTTAGCTTAGCAACATGCTAATACCAGAGTCTGTTGGAAAGATTTTGAATCAAGGCTTCTGTGTGTTGTGTAAGGAGCATACCTGTATGATATTGCTGGTGCCTATGAAGAGCATTTTGTACTTTATTCTTTACCGACAGCAAAACAGCTCACTACGTTTTGGAACAGAGCCAGTGTTTAGAGCCAATGCATATATAAAACTGTATTCATAGTGCCAATACAGGTTTGAATCTTGAAAATATTAGGGCAGAGTGCTAAAAGTGTTTAAACAACCTGATTAGAACAACAGTAAGAAGTGTGAAGTGCGGTTGGCAGGAGAAAATAGCTAGCTGGGATGGTCTTAACATGATCACACTGACTAGCATGGCTTGGCATTGACAGAGACAGGGTTGGCCATCTATTCCCAGCTTTATGAGCAGTCAGCGTGCTCACTGGTGTGCTTCCACTGCACTGTGAAAAATGAATCACCAAACTTGTGTGGCACGTAGAATGACAGGACGGCGCCAGCCTCTCTCAGTGTTATCAGCATCTTACTGCCAGGCCAGATTACAGCTTCACCAGGAGTGACGCAAATAGTAAACATTTTAAGATGCTTTCATCTGGCTTGACATGCATAAGCATAAATCCTATTCCCACAAACATAAAACTAAATAGTGATAAGTACCTTTTAAGTAATGTGCCCAGCATATTTTTAAACGTGCCGTGCAATGCTCATATACAATCCTTGAGCTCATATGAGGTGATAAATTTGGGCAAGGGTGCAAGCAAATTTGCCACCTTGAGAACTGCATAGCAAACTAAATGAGACAGACTGTTGCGCTAAATGGTGCCACAACTGGGGTACAGTCTTAATGAATTAAATACTTTTCACACAATGAATGTTGAAATTACATATATATATATATATATATATATATATATATATATATATATATATACATATATATATACAGTACAGACCAAAAGTTTGGACACACCTTCTTTAGAGTTTTCTTTATTTTCATGACTGTAAAAAAATTGTAGAGTCACACTGAAGGCATCAAGGGCTATTTGACCAAGAAGGAGAGTGATGGGGTGCTGCGCCAGACCTGGCCTCCACAGTCACCGGACCTGAACCCAATCGAGATGGTTTAGGGGTGAGCTGGACCGCAGACAGAAGGCAAAAGGGCCAACAAGTGCTAAACATCTCTCGGGGAACTCCTTCAAGACTGTTGGAAGACCATTTCAGGTGACTACCTCTTGAAGCTCATCAAGAGAATGCCAAGAGTGTGCAAAGCAGTAATCAAAGCAAAGGTTACTTTGAAGAACCTAGAATATGACATATTTTCAGTTGTTTCACACTTTTTTGTTATTTATATAATTCAACATGTGTTAATTCATAGTTTTGATGCCTTCAGTGTGAATCTACAATTTTCATAGTCATGAAAATAAAGAAAACTCTTTGAATGAGAAGGTGTGTCCAAACTTTTGGTCTGTACTGTATATATATATATATATATATATATATATATATATATATATATATATATATATATATATATATATATATATATGAAGAGTTCAGAATAAATATATTTCATTCTTGGTTTCGATTATAGTTTTTAAACATGTCTTGAAATAATGAATGATGAAGGCATGACTCCAGTTTTACTATGATCTTCTTATAAATAAAATCTGTTTTGAAATCTGTCTGCTAGACAAATACACATGGGAAATGCATTTAAAAAAATACCCACTGAAATAATGAGGTTATATAACAATTTCTCTGGAGTTGTGCCATGGTTTGACTGCTTTACTTGTGTTGACTTGAGGCTTGTGTTGGTAGTAAATATGCTTTTAATTTCACACTTCATAATATCAGTCTAGATCACAAAGTCGGTGTGTGTGTGTATTTTAACAGAATTGAGTTCTGCTCTTGGTCATACTGTTTCTTTATTCATTTCTTACAGGTCACAAGCGCACTTTCACCATGGATCCCATCAATTGTTCATCTGTGGATCTCTCTGATGTTCTGGCCAGCAGGATGAGTCCCAGTAAGATCCTCCTCTCCCTGACTCTCTCTATTCTGGCTGTGGCAACCACTGCCATCAACTCTTTGGTCATCACTGCTATTTTGATCACCCGCAAACTCCACCAACCTGCCAACTACCTCATCTGCTCTCTAGCTGTGACAGACCTCCTAGTAGCTGTTCTAGTGATGCCTGTCAGCATTGTGTACATTGCAGAAGAGACGTGGGTACTCGGTCCGATCGTGTGTCACCTGTGGTTGGGTGTGGATGTTACGTGCTGCACCTGCTCAATTTTACACTTAGCCGCCATTGCTCTTGATCGATACCGCGCCATTACCGACGCTGTGGCCTATTCCCAGAAACGCACGTATAAAAGAGCAATCATAACCATTTTTGCCCTGTGGACACTGTCTGTGCTGGTGTCCCTACCACCTTTAGTGTGGAGGAAATTCCCTGTGGAACACAAAGATAGGGAAAAGGAAGTCATGGACTGCTTGATCGAGCACGACCACGTGGCCTTCACAGTCTACTCCACTTTCGGAGCATTCTATATTCCACTGGCTCTCATTTTGATTCTTTACTACAAGATCTACAAGGCTGCGGAGATGCTGCGTAACCGTCGGGGGAGCAGCCGATTAGTGAAACAGACCGTGAGCAACGTCATAATTCCTGGAATGAGCTCTGATAAAGACATCGCCCTCAGTCCCGACACACTCTGCCCAGGCGAGAAGTCATTTTCCGACCCATCAACAGATGGGGAAAGGGTGCGTATTACTTCTTCATCAGGTGACCTC
The DNA here is from genome assembly GCF_023724105.1 of Carassius gibelio. Lineage (NCBI taxonomy): Eukaryota > Metazoa > Chordata > Actinopteri > Cypriniformes > Cyprinidae > Carassius > Carassius gibelio. Next base: position 23,055,495 of record NC_068371.1, read on the forward strand.
ATCAAGATCCGCAGGAACCCAGGGGCCCGGGAGAGACAGGCGGCTTTTACTTTAGGACTGATCCTGGGAGCCTTCGTGATTTGTTGGTTACCGTTCTTCCTGAAGGAGGTGATTGTGAATATATGCCCAACCTGCAGCACTTCCGCTGTGCTCGCAGATTTCCTCACCTGGCTTGGGTACCTCAATTCCCTTATCAATCCGCTAATATACACCATCTTTAACGAGGACTTTAAGAAAGCATTTAAAAGACTTCTGCCCCTCTGCTGCAGCAATATCCTGTGAAACTGACATGGGAGGGAAAGAAAAATATGTGGTTCAGGTGACAAAACTTTGAGTTGAAAGCTGCAAATAACAATGACTATCCTACTGTTAATCAGTGCAAGAATTACACATCTTTCAAAGACATTTTATCTGTATATTGTTTTAAATGTACAATTCTAAATGTATAATATTAAAATCCTCATAAATTTGTAAATTAGGATTTCTGGAACACAAGTAAAGCAGATATAACCTTATATATATATAACAATTCTGCTGGAATTGAAAGGTTCTATCTTGCAAAATATTAACTGAAGCAATCATTTTCAAGAAATACAAACAGTTTATTTATAATTTGTTTTAAAAATACATTTAGTGTTGCAACAGTGTCGACTTGCATGAAAAGGTATAAAATAAAATGCTTTGTATGAGATTTATTTAATATTTAATAAAAAAAAAAAAAAAATGTTCACAGTTCAAGTTAAGCATAAAGGCAGTGCACATGCATCATTTCAGTATCAACAGACAGAATACATTTAAATGGTAAAAGTAGGCTACCTAAAATCCTTTCACCCTGAGATTCTGGACAACCCATGGGTAATGTGGCCCAGCAATTGTTCCCGACTCGTTAGATTTTGGTTCATTCGCACTACCAGTGATTTCCCAGAATATGTGCATGTGTTCACACACAACCTGTAATGGTCCCGTAATGACATGTGACATCAGGATGTGATGTGTAATGTACAAGTTGAAATTGCTAAGCATGTTAACTTTCACTTAAGCTGGAAACGATCTCAGCTTCAGCACGGATAGTGAGGAACTAACTGATCTCTGCTTCATTCAAGTTTGCACATACTTTTTCATCACAAACACTGATCTGACTTCAGAACACCTGGTAAAAGTGTTGCACAATAATATGCATCATCACTACAACACACCCTTTACACCATTGGTTCTGGTTTTTATTCACACTTTTATTTTCCAGGACCAACATGCAGTTTGAAAGGGGCTCATGACAAATAAAACAAATGAATCGGATCCATTATCACAAAAAACAAACAAAAAAAAAAAAAAGTACTCATCTGTCTGCTTATCCCTCGTGTGCGGCAGGCGAAGTCAACATCAGCACCAGTTGGTGTGCGTTTAGTAACACAGTGACTAATTGGATGCAGTACAGGCACACTTGGGTTTTGCTTTTAAACCAAACATACAGTTTACAGTTTTTAAAACCATTTTTTAATAAATTCATCATATCAAAGTCAGAATTACCTCCTTTATTAGGTTCACGAAGCGGTTGTCCATAAAATGCATTGCTGTTCTGTTGTAAGTAATCTTAAAGATTCCTAAACGCATCTACATTCAGAAGGACAAATAAAGTGGTTTTGCCTAGAAAAACACAGCATCTCCCTGACATGGCTGCTTCAACACTAACTGCGGTTACTGAAACCACGCCTTCTTATTTTGCTTGAACATTTGTAAGGCATTATGCAAATATTTCCACATAGTGATGTAGACATATGGGGGCGAGTTTGAATGAGCTAGAGAGAGAGATGTGGTTGACTCTTAAAGGAGTAGTTCATCGAAAAATGAAAATGATGTCATTAATAACTCACCCTCATGTCGTTCCAAACCCGTAAGACCTTCATTTATCTTTGGAACACAGTTTAAGATATTTTAGATTTAGTCCGAGAGCTCTCAGTCCCTCCATTGAAAGTGTATGCACGGTCTACTGTCCATGTGTAAAAAGGTAAGAAAAACATCTTCAAAGTAGTCCATGTGACATCAGAGGGTCAGTCAATATTTTGAAGCATCAAAAATACATTTTGGTCCAAAAATAGCAAAAACTACGACTTAATTGAGCATTGTCTTTTCTTCTGTGTCTGTTGTGAGAGAGCTCAAAACAAAGCAGTTTGTGAAATCCAGTTCGCGAACGAATCATTCGATGTAACTGGATCTTTTTGAACCAGTTCACCAAATCGAACTGAATTGTTTTAAACATTTTGTGTCTTCAATACGCATTAATCCACAAATGACTTAAGCTGTTAACCTTTTTAATGTGGCTGACACTCCCTCTGAGTTTAAACAAACCAATATCCCGGAGTAATTCATAAACAGTACACTGACTGAACTGCTGTGAAGAGAGAACTGAAGATGAACACCGAGCTGAGCCAGATAATGAACAACAGACTGGCTCATTCACGAGTCAGGAACTGTTTCTGTCAGACGCGTCCAATTCGAAAACCGAGGAGCTGATACTGCGCATGTGTGATTCAGTGTGAAGCAGACTAACACACAGAGCGTCTGAACCGAACTGATTCTTTTGGTGATTGATTCTGAACTGATTCTGTGCCAATGTTTGAGCGCAGGTAAACTGAAGGCTTGAATCAAGGGCAATTATCGCCAATGACGTCATTACGTCGAGCGCAAAAGAACTGGTGAAACGTTTTCTTCAACTGGTTTATTGAATCGTAATGTCTGGAAGAATCGGTTCGCGGAAAAGAACGGAACTTCCCATCACTACTGGTGATCCAAAAACCAATGCAACCGGATCTTGACTCGAGAATGAATCAATATTTTGTTGGTTATCTGGCTCGGCTCGGCTCGGTGTTCATCTTCAGTTCTCTCTTCACAGCAGTTCAGTCAGTGTACTGTTCGAGTAAATGAATTACTCCGGGATATTGGTTTGTTTGAACTCAGAGGGAGTGTCAGCCACATTAAAAAAAACTAAACAGCTTAAGTCATTTGTGGATTAATGCATACTGGAGACGAGAACCATTTCAAACGATTCAGTTCGATTTGGTGAACAGGTTCAAGAAGATCCGGTTACATCGAGTGATTCGTTCGTGAACCGGATATCATTGAACTGTTGTGTTTTGAACTCGCTCACAACAGACACGGAAGAGAAGACAATGCTGAATAAAGTCATAGTTTTTGCTATTTTTGTACCAAAATGTATTTTCGATGCTTCAAAATATTATAACTGACCCTCTGATGTCACATGGACTACTTTGAGGATGTTTTTTTACCTTGAAAGTTGGTGATGATTATAGGGGCCCACGGCTACTACAATGCACACCTTATAAATTTTTAATATTTATAAAAAAAAAATGTAAATAACTTAGGTAAAAATCAGGCACGTTCCTGTGAATTTTTTTTTTTTTTTTTTTTTTTTTTTTGGCTGTTAAATGAGTTTTAATGTCGGAAATAATTCAACCATCACCAACCCATCTAATATTCTCTCTGACTTTCCAGGTTCCTTTACAAAAATTATCCATGGTTTTAACAATAACACCAAAAATCATCGTTCTTGTAGCCATGGTAACTTCAGTTACACTAACAGGACAATCAAATCCTTGTTTAGGCTATTGGCCAAACATTTAATTCAAATATTCACTTAATCTTTCATTTTTGGCCATCTCTTTGTTATAGATGACACAACCTTTATAATTTCTTCAAAAAAATAAAATAAAGAATAAACCATGGTTTTATCATAGTAAAACAACTTAATTTTCTTTTTCAAAATTTCAGAATGCTTGAGACTAAAATGGAGTCATAATAAAGTTATAGCCATAGGTAAATGTTGAGACCTACATTTGTAATTTGTACATTAAAGTTATTTTATTAAAGTTATATTTCCAACCCTATAGTAAGGGGGCACAACAATACAATTCTGCTTAGGGCACACATTTGGCCAGCAGCGGCCCTGGCTGAGACAAAAACATTACAACCCATTATAACAAGACATTTGTTGCATCTATAGTGGGGACGTAATTACGGATTATAATGACAATACCAGTGGTTCTCAATTCTAGACCTCGCCTCCTGCACTGTATATTTGTATGTCTCTCGGTGTTAACACACCTGATTCAGATAATCAGCTCATTAGAAGTGAGCTCCACACATGAACTGTGTTCAAATTGTTGTCCCTACATAGTGTTCATTGCTCCCTACTCCCTGAGAAGGGGAAATCCATTGAAGTTTACTGCCACATGAATGGCAGAACAAAGCCATATTTACAAATGGGAAACTAGTGATTCTAAATGACACAAGTTGCGGTATGGGTGCGATGATTTAAAACATTGTGGAAACACTGATCTATTGATGTTAGATTTATATCATTAAAAGGAAAGTATTTTGCAAGATTGATCGTACATACTGTATTTCAATAAATTGTAGTTAAACACATACAAAGTTAATCATTCGGTTTTCAGTTCACGTAGGCCTAACGTTTAGTTTTGATTTGTATAAAATTGCTTTTTATAAGTAAAATATAAATAATTTTCACAATTTTAAATTCAGATGTAGCTACGAGCTAATTGATCATAATTCTTTTTTGTTTACATCTTGAATGTGTGACATGTAATAATTAATTCTTGACTTGATTCATACTTAATTCATACTTGAGGTAAGAACTTTCCAGGTGCACTTAATTCATTATACACTCACCGGCCACTTTTTTAGGTACACCTTTTCAATTGCTTGGTAACGCAAACTGCTAATCAGCCAATCACATGGCAGCAACTCAATGCATTTAGCCATCTAGGTGTGGTGAAGATGACTTGCTGAAGTTCAATCCGAACATCAGAATGGAGAAGAAAGGGGATTTAAGTGACTTTGAACATCGACGAGCTGGTCTGAGTATTTCAAAAACTACTGATCCACTGGGATTTTCATGCACTATCTCTAGGGTTTACAGAGAAAAAAAGAGAAAATATCCAGTGACCGGCAGTTGTGTGGACAAAAATGCCTTGTTGATGTCAGAGGAGAATGGGTGGAGATGTTAGAAAGGAAACTATAACACAAATAACTCATTACAACCAAGGTATGCAGAATACCATCTCTTAATGCACAACACGTTGAACCCTGAAGCAGATGGGGGGGGCTACAGCAGCAGAAGACCACACCAGGTGCAGCTACTGTCAGCTAAGAACAGGAAGGGGAGGCTACAATTCACACAGTTTCACCAGAACCATAGAAGATTGGAAAAATGTTGCTTGGTCTTATGAGTCTTGATTTCTGCTGCGACATTCAGATGGTAGGGTCAGAATTTGGCATAAAGAACATGAAAGTATGGATCCATTCTGCCTTGTCTCAACAGTTCAGGCTGCTGGTGGTGGTTTGGGGGATTGGGGGATATTTTCTTGGCATACTTTGGGCTCCTTAGTACCAATTGAGCATTGTTTAAATGCCACAGCCTACCTGAGTATTGTAGCTGACCATTGTCCATCCCTTTATGACTACAGTGTACCCATCTTCTGATGGCTACTTCCAGCAGGATAATGCACCATGTCACAAAGCTCAAATCATCTCAGACTGGTTTCTTGAAAATGACAATTAGTTCACTTTCCTCAAACGGCCTCCACAGTCACCAGATCTCAATCCAATAGAGCAGCTTTGGGATGTGCTGGAACAAAAGATTAACATCATGGATGTGCAGCCGACAAATCTGCAGCAACTGCGTCATGTCATCATGTCAATATGAACCAAAATCTCTGAGGAATGTTTCCAACACCTTGTTGAATCTACGCCATGAACAATTCAGGCAGTTCGGAAGGCTAAGAGCTATGTTTCCTGCGTGTTCGGCGTAGAGTAATTCAATTTAGGTTAAACTCAAATCTGACTCCATTTTCTTATGTAATCTGACTCCATTTTAGTATGACCTCGAATTTACGTTGAAAGGCAAATTGGTTGTTTGTTGGTCTCTAATTTTTCTTGTTATTCTTCTGACATTTGATTATTCTAATTTAACTCTTTACTTTATTTTACTCGTTCATTAGGAATCTATGTCGCTCAGGGTGCCCCACGACGGCCGTTCTTTTACGTGTGCCCCACTATCACAAACTCGCCAGTCTAAACAGTAGCCAGAGGTTATGACTAGTAGTCCCCCTCAGTTACCCATAAACAAATTAATTAAAGCTCAAACAATAAACAGCGGTTATGCTAGCACTAGCTGTCTAGCCCCCGACAGTTATATAACTGCGTACAACTTAATTAAAGCTGAGACAATAACCAGCGGTTATGACCAGTACTGTTACTAGCCCCCCATAGTTAATGCAACTGAGTACAACTTAACTAAAGTCAAGCGGTTTAGCCAGAAATCTAAAACCTCACCTGATGTGCCCTATGCTCTAGTCTGAGTTTTATTATGCACTGGACACAGATTTGCGGAAACATAGCCTTCACTTACTCTACTTGAGAAAATAATTTCAGAGTAAGTCAGAGTAAATCAAATGTAACAATTTATTATCAGTCAGGTAAGGATTATGCCAATTACATAGCCAATTCATATCAAATCAATACAAGACATCAAATTCTCAAAGATGAATCTGATAGTAAAAAATGCATTCCTGACTTTTAGAAAAATACACAGTATGAAGTGTGTGGACACACTTCATGCTATGGGCTCATTCCAGCTACAGAAAGCCCTGATCCTTTTGCTGCAGTCCTTTAAATACCTCAGACCAAGACAAACATCCCCCGAGATGGAGACAGGAACTAACAATTGGAATTTGCATTAACTCAGGTCCCAAGCCTGGGTGATTTTACAACTCAATGGGAACAGGGGGTAATTTACATGGAGGACCCTGGTAAAGGGCACTCCCATCACAGTAATCAAGAAATCTCTTAACTCTTCGGATCTGTATTATCTTCTAATCTACTTTTGTAAGATTGAGACCATTGTACCAGTTGCACTGAGACATTTCCAATGATACTAGACATAAGTGTTAGTTCACTTGCATTGACATTTTCATGTAATCATTTTGAGCAGACTGAGTAGAAGGAAGAATGGGTGATGGGATTTAAAATTAAACAAATGGCCAGAAGGGAAGGAGGTCTCCTGGTCCTCCACTCTGTGGGGTGTCTCGAAGATGCCCGTGTATGTTTGTATTGTCTGTTTCTCAGGAGATCAAAGTATCTCCGTTAAAAATTGATAGCCAAAATACACTGTAAGTCACTTTATATAAAAGTGTCTGCTAAATGCATACATTTAATTTAATTTAATATTGTAGACCTTGTATATTCTGTACTTACTGCTTATTGCACTTCTGGTTACATGCTAACTGCATTTCGTTGAACTGTACCTTACATGTGCAATGACAATAAAGTGGAATCTAATCTAAAGTGGCCAGTGAGGGTATTGGGAGAATACATTATTGGGAATTATTGAATCAATGCTGCCCTCTGTTGAAAAAAAAAAAAAAAAAAGGATTGTAGAAGTCCCCAAAGAAGGCCCCTCCTGCTACATCAACCGGAGCCTTTGCAAAACCATCTGGCAAGAAGTTAGAACACTTACCACCTGCAAAATTGGCAAATATTGCTATTAAACCAACAAGTGAGCTGAACTTCATACATCAGGACGCTAGAGAAGTGACAGGTTTACTACTCTCTACTGCCAAACTGTTGGCATTACAACTTGCACTGATTTTATTGTAATTCGAGGATAAGATTTTTAAATGTTGCAGAAATTATAAATATTTTTATCAAACTGATAAACCTATCACGCCAACAATAACAACGTCCATATGCTATTCACTTAAAGACTCTGTTAATGACTGTCCATTAATGATTGGCTGGTTAAGTTGAATCACTGGTTATAGCACGCTGTACTGATAACGCTAATAATGATTATTCATTAAAAAAAATATTTAATTACCAGTTTTATTCTATAATTATTTTAATTCACGAAATTACAAACAAATGAGATACTGTTCAACATGTTGGGTGCATTCAAACAATATATATTTTTTAATAAACAAGATCAAAATTACATGTATAAGACAAACATTATACATGGTAAAATATATATAAACAAACATTACACATGAAATACAACATTTCACACTAAAGGTGCTGTATACACATACAAATTTATATAAATATTTTTAGGGTTTACAAACTTTCATAGAAAATCGTATAGTATCAATATAATGCTCCATTTCCTTCCTAAAATAAATAAAACAAGGTTTTTACAAGAAGACGGAGGTGCGCCTTCATTACGGGCTGTTCATTACAGATAGATAAATTAATGTTAACATTCCTGACCAACCAATAAAATGTTCAGGGTGACCCTGCGGTGGGACTTCCATTTGATTGAAGGTATCATCAGCCAATCGTAAAGCAGACAATCTTTGCTCAAGACACAACTGACAGGGTATTCCACCAATCAGGTAGTTTCGATGGGCGGTCCTTAGCCTCACGGTAGCGTCCATGGTCTCTGTTGTACGAGCTGGTCTAGACAAGCAGTATGGCGGAAGAAGAGAGTGAATTGGAGTTAGACAGGTTTAAGAAAGAACTGGAGACTTTGTTGAGGACAAGTGCAAGCGACGAACGGGGACTCCAGAGCAAGACGTACTGTGAACGATTCTGTGAGGTAAGATGACAGGCTAGACGAAAGCATTTGCAAGCTATTTAAATTTTTGTTTTAAAAAAGCAAACAGAGATGTGCTAACAGTGTTAGCAGCATGTCAGCAGATTCCCCTCCCCCAGTGTACAGCCACCGTGAGCCAAAATTACACTGTGTTTTACCTCAGTAACTAGTGGTGTCTTCAAAATACCACAGAGGTAGATCTCAACAATCCAGAAGTTATTTTAATCACGAATTGGCGAACTCGGGCTGTCACTTTCTTTCAGTTAGCTTCATTAGCCTGGCATGTGGCTAACGGTTAGCATTCCCAAGTTGCATTCCAAAACAAGCAGACTGCGATAGAGCAGCTTATGCACACTTCTTCATATTTTATTTGCCAGGGAGTTTATGAAACAGAAAACAGTCCAAGCCAGTTTCATAAATGCTTATTCACGATAATAGGGTGTTAAATGATATAATATCTCGATGCTGTCAGTGCTAGCAGTAACGTTAGTGAAAGTCTTATTAACCAGTGTCTGCAAAGGCTGGTTTTCTCCCAACAGTTAACGTTACTAAGCTGTTTTTATTTCTAATGAAGACGTTGCCAAGTTAATGAATCCATCCTTCTCTCTCTATAAATAAACTTTTTAAAAAAAAATATATATATTTTTAATGGTGGTTTATCGAAGTTTGATGTTTTCTAATCTGTATCAGTAAGTTAATGTACTGTCATTGAATGCTAGACTTCCATGACTGGAAACAAACATTACAAGTCCCTTTTCAGGCTTTAGGAGCATATGGTGATCGTAATATATTCTGTCAATCTTTTATTTTTCTATTGATACTCTCTTTTTGTTTTCTTTTAGTTGGTGGTGGAGCAAACCGGGCAATGGCAGGTGCCTCTTCCCCAGCTCCAGGTGCTACAGAGTGCTCTGTGCTCTTTTGTCCATGGGGCTGCATCATTCCCTCCAGAGTGTGAACATGTACGCTACACACTGAGAAGTCTGGCCCTGTGAGTATATACTTCTGATTTTGCCATTAAATCTTACTTAAGAGTGCTTTAAAACTTTAAGGAAGTAGAACATGCATTTAAGTCAGCAGACTGTCGTCATGTTCTCCCCCTCATGTCATTATAAACGTATGTGACTTTATTATAATTATTATTGACATTTGATATTTTGAAGAATATTGGTTACCAAACAAGAGTTTACCAAAATTAAGAAAGAAAGAAAGAAAATAAATCACTTAGACATTTCTCAAAATAGCTTTTTTGTTCCACAGAAGAAATGAAGTCAGAGGTTTGGAATAGGGATGTGGGCGATGACAAATTTCTTGAACATTTAAACCGAGGTTTTGTAACCGACCAGTCTAACATACCCCCAGATAGTCAAAAAAGAGTCAGTAAAAGTAACTTGAAATGTCTAATTGTATCATACAGTCAAATTTCATACTGAATGCTGATGAAAAATAGGTTACATGCATACAGTGTAAAGCCCTACTTTAGAATCAGTGTACATTAAACTTAAGCATTCATTTAATCAATGTCAGCTAACTTAGACATGTTTATTAAAATAAACTGAATCCCGGTCAAACTGGTATTGTCCCTCATACCCAGTAGTATCACAATAAGCAAGGTTAATTATTTTATGCCAGAACACAAAACTGTTTTAATTGTTTTGTCCTAAATATATACACTTTTCAAAATTACATATTAAGAAATATATTAGCGTAATTTGAAATAATTTAGGATGATATGATGGTCAGTAAATAAAATGACAGAATTTATTATTATTATTTATTTTTATTTATTTATTTATTTTGGCTGAACTCTTCCTTTATGTATTTGTTACCCTAGATGTCTGTCATTTTAATTGTGAGTTCATGTGTAAATGGTGTGTGATTAAATTGCTGAGGTTTATACAAGCCCTAGACATGTAACCGACCTATCACAAAGAGTATTTAGCTGGGATATTAAGCATGAGAATATATCCTAATACAACAGAGCAGTTGCCAATAGTGAATAAGACAGCAAATGCAGTGTAAGTTCCAGAAAACATCTTTGCCCACCTCCTAATAAAAAACAAATCCTGTCTGAATAGGACCTAAATCCAGTGGAAGTTATAAAAGTGACTAAAAAAGGCTTGCAGTATAATTTGTTGGAGCAACAGGTTGTAAAATAAAATATCACTTTATTATTATTATTATTATTATTTTTTTTTTTTTTTGCAGAAGTATATTCGAACTGCTGTTGTTCTTTGGAAAAGATGAATTCATTGAGCATCCTTTGAAAAACATTGTAGACTCATTTCAGGTAACTGCATTACCTCAGTCCTGTTATTCTTGGGTGAAGCATCTTGTTGAATTCTGCTTACTGGACTTTCAGCGCTTATTGTGTTGAGTTACTCATATGCTACCATGTAAATGGTTTGATGTTTAAAAACTGTTTTCCTGCTCTATTCTAGGACTGCTATGCGAGCCTGGTAAGACACCAGAATGTTTACCTCCTGCAGGTTAGACAAATTATCAAAGATGGAGGTCCTTGGGCAAACCCTGTTCTTGAGGCCATTCTCAAGGATTCAGAGCTACCACAAGAAGATGGTCAGTCAATCAGGCTTTTGATTAAAAATATGTAATATGTACCTGGCATTTCATAAACTGTTAATGGAGTTGAATATTACATGAGTCTTTTTTATTGTTTTTGTTCTCAGTGGACAAATATCTGAGCTCAGAAGTATCCATTTTCTTTGAGCTACGTGTGCGTTATCTGGTGGCATGTGAGAGGCTTCCGGAGGCATTGGCACTGACCAGAAGATGTATCAGGCACTCTGTTGTAGGAAGACATCTCTATTTCAAGCAAGCCTACCTCATCTGCCTTTGGAGAGCTTCTTTTCTTGACTGCATGTACAAGGGGGTGAGTGCGAAATTATTTAATTGATAGTTTCACCACAGTTGGTGTAAAATGGTCTTTGATGTATCTGGATTGTACATAGTTTATTTTTTTTTTTGGCTCTGAAAAAAATATTTCATACTTTTATAAAAAGTAAAACTTCTCCATTCTCACTTGTCCTTTTTCTGGTTAAGCAGCACTGAGTACATTTTCTGAGTAAAGTTGTTGTGTAAAGTCCTGTGTGTCTTTTCAAGGGACTCCTAAATTGGTAGTTTCTAAACTTGACTGTTTACGATGATATGCTCTGTGCTTTTTTTTTTTTTTCTTTACGCGCAGAGAGATGCACACGTTAACATAACATCTCAGTAAAAACCACTATAAAGGAAGATGAAAAACATTAAACTGAAATCATAAATATATATAATTACGACAGAAGTACATTGCCCATAGATCTTTGAAAAGCCATTGATTTTGGTGTCCATATCAAGTGGTTTTTACATTGATATTAAGTAAAATGAATAGTTGTATAATATGTATAATTCAAACTTTTTTTTTTTTCCATCTTGCTCATTTACAGTTTCTGGACAGTGTAACACCCAACATGCACTGCAAACAAGTGGTGCAGAAGACTAGAATGCCTTATGTATAATTAGCAAAGCAAAGACGGTGTAAATAAGAGACTTAGGGCCATATTTTAACAATCTAAGTGCAAGGTCTAAAGCACACAGCACAAGTGCACTTAGGGTGTTTCCGAGAAACGGGAAAAACTATCAGCGTGTATGGTCCGCAAGTGTTGTACCTATTCTCTTAATGAGTCATTGGTGTATTTGGGCATAATGTGCACTTAATGTGCAGAGCTGGCTTCATTGATTTATAATGGCAATATTCTTGAGAGTCTAGAACTCTGCACATAAACAGTTAGTGAACTGAGCTGGGCTGAAACAGTTAGGTGTATGATAAATAATTTATTTAAAATGTAACACATTTTATTTAAATTTAAATGTTTCGTTTTTCATACTGCAAATAAGGCCAATGTGAAGTTGGCCAGTTAAACTGGCAAGGCAAATCCTTTTTTTAGTTTTGAAAATCAATATAAAGAAAAGGACATGCAATTTGTCACATGCAAAATAAATAAAAATATTTCACTATAAATGAATGCAGTATCAGGGCTGTGACGGTGGCAGTTTTTGTACCACTGTGGTGGTAAAGGCACCAACCACAGCAGTTAGCGGTTGGTGTACAAATTACACTTTCGATGTGATTCAGGCTTTAAAAGTGCATTAAAATACAAAGACCTTGGACGTGGAAAGCAGAAATTTAATGTCTAGAAATTTAGAGGGCTGTGGGGCACGAGCAGGATAGAGCCCATCTCTCATCTCTTCGTGTTTCTCCCAGTATTCTAAAGCGATTGATATAAAGCAATTGAAAATTCTAATTGAGCTATTTGGGAAAACGAAACCATGAATTACTGGCAGGTATGAAATACTCTGGTAATAGGGAGCCTGCGCATGATATGTCAAAAAAGAAGATATTAATTATTTGTTCCCAAAACTTATTCATTTATGCCTACAGTTTATTAATTTCCCCAACTCAAACATCACAATCAGCTCTTCCGGGTCTTTAAAAATGAAGTCATGTCTCAACAGGTAAAACTAAGCTACTTTCAATAAAACGTTCCAACATATTAGGAATACTTTTAATGAAGTTTAGCTTACCTGTCGAGTAGAAACTCTGCAAGTAGGTCAAAACAACTGAGACCCAAACATTCTAACTTGTAAAAAACCTGAAATGGACCCAAGTGTTACCACATTGTTCGTTATTTTGGCAAAATAAATTAGTACAACTTGGACACAATTTAACTAAACTGAAGGAATGAATTAAGTTCTGCAAAATTATTTTTAATCAGTTGAACTGCAGTGGGGCGGTTGTCATGAAAATTATACTTTACTGTAACTGTACAATATCACATTGTTGACTTAAGTTTTAGTGGTCTGTTCTTATGTAGAATGGTAGTGTGGTGTTTGTATATAAACATAAACATCTGAAAATTATATTATTATTTTTTCTTTTAAAATATTGGAATATAATGAACAATGTCACAGATCACACTATTGTTTTCTTTTCTAAAGATGGCAGACATCAATGGGAAGGACGCTGTAGAAATACTCTGCATGGTGGAGAATGAGGAGAAAGAGGAGACTGTTTTGATGCTGAGTAAAGGCTTCCTATCTCAGAAGCTCCAGATTGGAGATATGTACTACCTTTGGTGGGTCTCTCAAGCTTTATGAACATTTACAAGGGGAATTTTGTTCATTGTATTGCCCCAACTTCTAGCATTCAGTATTTTTACACAGTCATTGTAACAACCTGACCAGAAGAATTGAAGGTGCAGAGGATCACATTCTTATTTATTGCTGTATTTTTATTTTTATTTTTTATTCCCTTTAAGGGATTTGGTCTTCATATGGAGCAGACTCTACCTGCGTTTAAACCGCTCTAAGCAGGGATTCCTAGAGGAATGCAACTTAATGATTCTGTCAGCAACCAACACAAAAGCGATTTTCCCATTTATGAAGGTGATTTTGGCAGAGGTAATATATTTTTTTAATTTGGTTTACTAGTTGTATTAAACAAAACATTTTGTTTAAACCCGTGAAAGTGTTAATGAAATGTTAATTTCAGTGTTGTCTTTTGTTGAAATGATAACGGCAATAAAATGTTATTTTTCAGCTTGGAAAAGATGGCCTGGGGTTTTGTGTGGAGCTTTGTGCACGGGCATTGCAGACTGACCTTAAGAATGATCCCGTCACCAAGTCTCTTATCTACAAGACCATTGCATACTTACTCCCTAATGACCTTGAGGTCTGTAGAGCTTGTGCACTGCTAGTTTTCTTCCTAGAAAGAACTGTTGAGTCATACAAGCATGTGTTCCTCCTATATACTCACCCTGATCAGGAGTACCATGCAGACACCAGTCTTGTGGGTAACAGTGTACGCTTTGAGGCTCTCCAGATCCTGAAAAAAGACCTGTACTTTGACCCTGAGTTCTGGAGCCTTCTCAACATTGAAACAAACTGTCTGAAGCTGATGAGCGATAAGGTTGGTAAAGCAAATTTATGTGAAATCATGCAAAGGGACAAGTGGATGCCAAGCTACTGTGTGAAAGGATATTGTCAGTGTTATGCAGACAATGCATATGAGTCTATCACTAAAGCAGAGAAACAAACCAATCAAAAAATACAGGAAGTGGAGTCAGTGAAAACGTGGGTCAATTCTGCTTCAGGGGAAGCATCCTCCAAACATCCTGGCAAAAGGCGGGGGAGGAAGCCAGGGACACAGCTTGTAAAAGATTCACTGGCCAGTCCAGTTCGGCGTTCATTTAGGCAGTTGGACTTGGCAAAGAATAATGTCAGGCAACTAAATAGTAGACGCCATAGACTCCTTTCCCGGCAGACAGAGCTGAACACTCTGAAGCACAAGGGAAGGAAACCACAATGGCTTTTGGACCAGTTAGCTGCCCGAGCAGAAAACAGTGTACCTCAACTAGACAAGAAACCAGGAAGGAAACCAAAGCAGTCAGATCTTTTAAAGGATATTTCAGTTGAGGAGCCATTAGGTGAAATTACAATGAAATTTTCCTACCCTGATAATGAAGTTGACCTCTCTTCTGATGTCCAGGCCTCACTGTTTTCCACAGAAACCCCTCATATGACTGAAAGCAGTACTGACAAAACTGCATCTCAAGAGAATTTGAAATGGCCTGACCATGCTACGTCTTTTATCAAGTTGCTATCAGAGTCTATTCCATATAGGAAAAAAGACTTCAGGGTGAGAGAGGAGATTGTTTTCCAGGAGCAAGGCCTTTCTTTGGTACATAAATTCCACACATATTCAAGGACAGTTGAATTCGAAGGAATGTCATTCGACAGTTTACCCAAAGATGAAGTTAAGGTGGACTATAATGAATCCAAACAAGAAAGAGAGTCTGCTGAGGAACAGTGTGAACCGGCAGAGAGCCCTGGAGCTGCTTCACAGATTAAAAATGCTGTAGAAATCAAGGCTACTCCAATCCCAATTATAAATGAGGAAGTATCCACTCCTGTTGAAGCCATTGTAGAGTCGGTTAATGAATTCATTCAACATCCAATGAATGAGTTGTCAAGTCCCCAAGATGCAAACACCAAATATCCAGACTATGGTCCTTACAGTCCTATAAGTCCTCCAGAAAGTACTAATGTTGATCTTCCAACAGAAGTGAAAAATCTTACCACAGCTGAAGCCATTCCTATACCTAATAGTACAGCAGAAAATGTGACTTGTCTTCATGGGGATGCTCCTCCAGTTCTCACTGAAGTGAGGATGCTCCCTGATGATACAGGGCCTACTTTGAGTGAAAGTGAGATTGCCACTTCTAAAATTTTGCATGAGAGTACGGAGGTGCCATTGCCGTCACCAAGACCTGATGTGAAGTCACTGGAAATGCACACAGCTGTTGATGGTCTAGTCCCTGACCTTATGCCCCCAAGTGATGAAGGTTGCCAGGTATCATTTAACTGCAGCCTTTGCAATAAACAAACCAAATTCCAATACATTCTACGGCATGCAATGTGGCATCATCGGATTGACAGAAAGTGCATGTTCTGTCACAAACGCTACACTCATGGGCGCAGCCCGTCAGTCCATTTTAAAGTGCACATACAGGAGCTGAAAAAGTCTAATGGGCTTTTAAATGAAAATATTTGTGAGAATGCCATTGAGACCACTTTGCGATGTGCCCAGACAAGACTGTTTAAACGTGTGAATCCTGCTGTGAAGCATAGATTTAGAAACCTCAAAATGAGGTTAAACTGTACTTTGAACATCACAAATGTTCACAGGGAAGGGCAAAGTTCAGAGCCTAGGGAGAGATTGCGGGCAAGGTTAGTTAAGGATTCAGATCCCCCAAGTACATCAGAAGAACAAAAGAAGAACGTTTGCAAGATGAAGAGAAAACATATAAGGAGTGTTTTAGCAAAAAGATTTCAGTCAATAGATGAGAACAAAACGTTTATCAGAATAGGACTAGCAAGGAAGAGAGCAAAGACTATGCAAACACTAATGCCAGATAACAACAACTCAGATACCAAAAACACTTTGGCTCATAAGGTAAATGGAATGACCAGAAAGAGAAGAGAAGTGAAGAGTGAGCCTGAGACAAATACCCCTGAGGAAAAGGTTCACACATCATCACCACAGGACAGCAAAGTGAACATCGAGAGTGTAGAAAGTCAGAAAGACAATGTCAAGACTGAAACTGGGAATAGAAGTACAGAAGTAACAAAAGACAAGAGCAAATCAAAAAAGAAAAGAAAAGATGAAATTCTGGACTCTGGGCGGAAAAAGAAGAAGATTACTTCTGGAGATCAAAAAGAGGATGGAGAAGATGTAAAGAGGAGGAAGATCACAAATAGCCTGGATGGCAGTTTTGAGAATCAGGAACCCAAAGACAATAATGCTGAATTTAAGGAAATAAATCCAATTGGGCATAAAAATGGGCCAAAACCCAAAAAGCCATCCACACCATTCCAGGGAAAAAGAACTGGAGCATCTACACATGTCAGATGCCCTGTGGAGATATGTACGTTTAGTGCAAAATCTATCCTTGTCCTATCACATGTGCTGTCTCACCACCATGGTGACAAGAAGGCGCTTTTGTTCTTTTTTAACTTTGGAAAGGAGAAATGTCTTTTCTGTTGCAGAAAGTTATATAACCCTCAGCATTTTTTTGACCATGTAATATGCCACAGGGGTGAGCTGAAGTTCCCATGCTACCATTACGGCTGCAAGGAGAGGTACCAAACACGTATGGAGCTTAGTGAACACATGTTAGGCCATCATCCGTTGAGAGCATTGTGCTGCTTTCCTGGATGCTCTATGCAAGTTGACAGCAGTATGCTCCTGTATAGGCATGAGAAAAATCATTATCGACTCGATACAAATTTGGAAAAAAAATCATTCCCCAAAGAATCTGAACCAACAGGGCATGGAGTCCCTCAAAGCCTGGAAGATGGTATGGAAGCACCAGAAAATTCTTCACTTACTCAAGTTGTAGGTACAGCGAATTTGAAGGACCCTAGAAATCAAGATGATGATGAAAAACCTTTGGTCCTCAATAAAGGTTCTGTAAACTACAGTAGCAAGAACCATAGTCTTGTTAATGGGCATAGTGAGTGTGACAAAGTTGTTCCTCCCAAACCTTCAGATCCAGTCACTAAAGAGCAGGAACCAACGGTTTTAGGAAAACCTGTAACTAAACAATTTGTTCGACCTCTTCCCTCAGCCTATCTGGATGAGTCTTACATTAGCATGCCAAAACGTTGGAAGGAACCCCAGGTGGGCTCAAAGTTCTTAGGCTCTGTGTCAAAGCCAGAAAAACTGTCAACCAGGCAACGTTGCTCTCGATGTTTTCAGTCTTTCAACAGTGAGGAAGAGCTCCATGCACACAAAGACAAATGCACATCCCTCTTTGGTTTTGATTCGGATGATGAAAGTAAGTACCTTTTTTATTGTGAATCTTATTTTTGTCTTATTAATTTTTTTTTGTTGCTGTTAAATACTTTTGTTTTCAACAGGTGCCTCCTGAATTTGGAGAAGCAAGCATCTACTGAGAAAATTGCTAAATGCTGCTGTAGGCAATCAGCGTTCTTATATGTGTGCTTAACATCTTTGTCAGTGTCACAGAACTATATAAAATACTACATGGGAAATGACATTTTCATTGAAGTCTTGTATAACCGATCTGCTGCTTTATTTCGGAGCAAAGGTCTGTTATCTCTTCATATTAAAAAATCAGATTGACTTTTTTTTGTTTTCCAAAAGTCTTTTGAGACTTGGGACTGTTTTTTTAATTGACTGTCATCTTTGCTAGAAAATGTATAAGTTTGTCTCTAAAAAAATGCACAACAGATGCATTTGCATTTTCACTTCGTGTCACAGAGCTTAGCCTGTTCTCAAATTTTTTTGCTGGTCTTTTCAATTCCTGCATATGAGAGGCCACCAAAGACCATGACACTAAAAGAAGAGTCGGTCTGTCTGTCTGACCTGGGTAAATACCTCCTTCTCTGGAAGTATGGTGGTTAATGAAAGGTTTAAGGGTGAGTTCACTCAAAAATGAAAATGTGTTTTACACACCCTCAAAGCATCCTAGGTGTATGATTTTCTTCTTTCAGACGAATCCAATAAGAGTAATATAAAAAATTGTCCAGGTCTCTCCAAGCCTTTCAGTGGGGCTAAGTGGGTGTTGGTTGTCAACAGTTCAGAAGACGTGAAATAAAGTGCACGCATCTGTAATAAAAGGTCCCTCACACGGATCCGGGGGTTCTCCTGAAGGAAATCAATGCATTTTTGTAAGATAAATATCATTATTTCAAACGTAATGGACACTTTTTTGTTTTTTTTTCTCACTTCTGCTGACTGTGGTGCGTGGAAGTCATGCAGGTGGATGACGTAGGATGTATGTGTTGGGCATGCGCCTCTGAGATATGCATGAGCGTTGGAAACAAAGTTTCCTTTACTTTAGCAAAGGTCTTCTCTTGGCTTACATTGAAATCCTCCAACATTTATCTTGACATCCTTGTTTTGTGACTGTCATTTTGTTTTGTCTCTGCATTTGTCACTAATCACTCAACCCCGACGTCCTACGTCATTAACATGGACGGCTTCCACATACGACAGTCGGCAGAAGTAAAAAAAAAAAGAAGCATTTATTAAATTTTAAATATGGACATTTATTTTTCAAAAATGTATGTTTGCTACAGAAGGCCTTTATTCACCCACCGGAGCCTTGTCAGGGACATTTTATTATTAATGTGCGCACTTTATTTCATGTCTTCTGAACTGCTGACAGCCAATGCCCACTTACCTAATTGAAAGGCTTAGAGGGGATAGGGCAATTTTTTGTATAACTGATTGGATTTGCCTTAAAGAAGAAAGTCACATACACGCATGCTTATATTCATTTTTGGGTGAATTAACCCTTTAACTTGGCTGTTTTGTGACAATGGGTCAGGTGTTTACCAGTGTTGCATAGTGCTTTATGAGCAGAAGTACTGGATTAAAACTCTTAGGCCACTTCAAGTATTGATATGTGACCCTTTGTAAATTGATACTTATAGCATATTTTGAAAATGTCATTAACTTGCTTTTAAGTCAGTTGACACTTGGGAAAAGTTAAAGACATCATGTCTTTAAATGAAGGACTTTGAATTTGGTTGAGAAATCCTTAAGAACTGTCAGCCTTTAACTGCTGCTGCTGGAAAGGCCAAGTCTTTAAGACTACATATTCTCCTATTAATGGAAGAGTGTGTGTATGTGCCACAATGCCTCATTGAACATTGTCATAACATATTCTAAATGACTTCCCTTTAAACCTACGAAAATTGTAAGGGGAGGACTAATTCGTGTCTCAAACAGAGGCATGTTTAAAGCGGTTCAATTGATGAACATTAACAGTCTTATTTATTATTATTCTTTTTTTTTTTTGTATCTACTGTAAATGTTTGAAGAGTTTAAATAGTGTATGATTGGGTGACTGGGTTTATATATCAAGAGCATTTTTTGTCCTGATTAATAAACAAATTTGAAGGGGAGTTGAGTTGACTGGTTTAATGTAAACGGCCAGGATTCTTTGTGTTATATATCATTAACACTGTACACAGCGTCATGTTTTTGTTTATTTACAGTTTGTCATGTGGTGTACATTAACTACAGTTTGCGTCTACATCCAATGGAGGTGCTGTTCACGCTTAGGTTAAGTTAATCAAAGCCAAGTCAACGTTTTCTGTACTTATTTTTTCGAGACATCTTGATTGACACAGACTTTGTGTAAAATAAACTATACGCTGTTTGATAAAACACACTGGAAGCTTAAAATAATTATTTTTATATTTATTTTCCTCTTTGTATACAACATATCATACTAGTAATCATCTGGCAACCCCGACCCTCGACGTAATCGCGGCTGAAGTCATAGCAGCCAGATTCAGCTTGATAAACAAAGCGGACAACTAGCGAGCTAACAGTTATCCCAATACAATTTCAGCTAATAAAGGTTTAAAATTGAGAATAAAGCATTTCCGAGGACGGGTTTAAAACGCTATACATTGATCTAATCTATCTAATTAGATTTTCTTTCGAATGACATAAGCCATTTCATAGTTTCATGGATAACTTTGCTGCATTGATTAGGGTTGCGAGCAAAAAGAAACTAAACTGTATGGTCAGTATTGTAAACGACAGTATGCTAGCTAATTAGACGATGCATATCAGTTGACAATTTGTAGATTATTTTGCCCTTATTCTCTACTTGAAAACATAAAATGTCTGTACACAAATCTTTACGAATCACTCGGATAGGCAGATAAAAGCCTGCTAGCAGATAAACGGGTTGACTGAAAACAAAGAAAATAAAATCAGTCAGTAACTTCAGCAATCAGCCAAAACGACTGTAATGAAATTATAAATCCCAGTTCAAGCAATTGGGGTGAAATGTTCAATCTGATGGCGAACTGCTGTAATTGGTTGAAACGATGGAGAGAACCTACAAGGTAAGTTGAGCGTCTACAACTTTCCTCTCATGCCATAGAGACTGTGAGCTATTTATTAACTTGTTTCCGAGCAGAACTGTCTGTAAATTGTTATATTGTACAATTTCATATCTATATTTGTACAGTGGTCCCAATGAGCAATTAAAATTGCCATCGGTGATAAGTTTTGACCTTTACCTGTTTGACTGTCCTCTGTATTTTATGTTATAGTGTTTTATTTATGACAACAAAAATTTAACTTGGCTGATGAAAGTTATGATATATGAAGTACCTCTACTTCAAGTCAGTGGAATAGCATTGTTTGGAAAATTTTGTAGGTGAAATATTGCTTTAAAAAGACAGCACAAGCAAAACATAATGCTAAGCGTAAAAATACATATGAAGTTCAAGGTTCTGCTCAGTTTGATGGACCTTGACATTGAATTAATCAACACATAGCCTACCTTAAAAAATGTTATTTCTAAGAAAGGACAATTAATTTGTTTGCATCATGCCACATGGATTAATAATTTTTTTATCTGATGCAGCAACATTTTGCACATATCCATGATTCATATATCCATACTTGCTCTTGTAAACAGTAAACATAAAATAGGATTGTTAACTTTCAGGACAAAACGTAACTTTCCTTTAGCTCAATTGGTAGAGCACTGCATTATCAAGCGCAAGGTTGGGGGTTTGATTCCCCTGGAACACATGATATTATATGATGTGTAAAAATTGATAGCCTGAATGCATTGTAAGTCGCTTTAAAGTGTCTGCTAAATGCATAAATTTAATTTAATTTTCATTTAGTGTAGATTGTAAGTTTGTGTGTGTATGTGCGTAACAATGATTAGGACAGACTTTGAAGATATTTTGCTGCAGTTTTATTTATACTTGTATTGGTATTTACTACTGTTACTGTATTTATTAAAGGGGTCATATGATGATGCTAAAAATAATTATGTTGTGTATTTGGTGTAATGAAATGTTTATGCGATTTAAGGTTCAAATACGTTATTTTAAACATGCTGTACATTATTGTTTCTTCTCTATGCCCAGCCTTTTTGAAAGGAGTAGTTTTAAAAAAAAATCTAATCGGTCTGAAAAGCATGGTGTACGCTGATTGGCCAGCTATCCAGTGTGTTGTGACTGGCCGAATATCTTAAGCGTGTGACAGAAATGTGATACCGAGTCCCGGTCATAACACCGGCGTGACAAGACAAAAACAATAAAACCCATTACAAACGAGGCATTTGTTGCATTTAGTGGGGACATACTTGCTGATTATAGTGACTTGCACTGTCTTTATCGTGTTGCATTGCATCGCGCTGCTTAAACATAGTCTACATTTGTGATCGGAGAAATGACAAACAACAAGTGCTACACTGATCAAAACTTGTGTTTGAATCATCAGTGGAAAATCCTTTACGAGAATGTACATACTTTGAGTCAGAACAGCCGGCATTGTAGTCTTCTCCCAGGATCAGGAAACAGTCCTCCGCAAAATGTGCTGCACACATCTGAATATTTGTGTTGAACTGTTCTGGAACAGTTTTGTCTTTTGGAAGGCCAAACAATGTATTTTCACTTTCACAACGAAACACACAGTGTCTCCACAACATGGCACCAGCAACAATACTACAGCAAGAATCAAAGTTACGCCTTCTTTCTTTGTGTGGACATTTAGGCAGCGTTATGCAAATCTTCCCACATTGTGACAGAGACATGTGGGGGCGTGTTTAAATGAGGTGTTTCAGGGGGGCGTGGACAAGTCTTAACTTTTATAAAGAATATCTCTTTGGGTTTGTGACTTTAGTCTTTGCAACTTTATGGATCTTATCTATTCACAAACTGCTTGTAACACTCCAAAGAGAAAGGAAAACTTGAAATCGCATCATATGACCCCTTTAATATTTTAAATTAGCTTATTTTTTTTTAATTTTCCGTATTCAATTTACAAACTTACTTTTTGGCATTTTTAATAGTTTTTGTTTACACATATTTCAATTAAGCTTGTAATTTTGCTACTTCAGATATAACTTATTTTATTTCAGCTAGTTGCTAAGGCTAGTCTTTTTTTTAGTTTCAAAATTTACATCTTATTTACAATTTTAGTAAACAGTTATGCTGGTTACAAAAGTATTTGTGCCTATTGAGTTGTTCAGTACATTTTCCAAACAGTAGGTTAATCTTTTCCCATGAGGTTGCATTAGATCTTTATTCATTTGTAATTTTTGTATTCCCTCTTTCTGTGTTCTCTGCGTTGATTTGCATCTCTACCTGCACCTCTCACTTTACATGCTTGAACATGAATCAAAATTAGACAAAGGCTTAAATCCAAGTGTTAAATATCCGTTTACCGTATTCTCCGGACTATAAGTCACACTTTTTTTTCATAGTTTGGCTGGTCCTGTGACTTGCAGTCAGGTGCGACTTATTTATCAAAATTAATTTGACATGAACCGAGAGAAATGAACTAAAGGCGGGCGTACACGGTGCGATTTTTGCTGTCGTACGAGTTTGCATGCATTTTTTTTCAATCGTGTTTGCTCGTATGATCACCGCTCGTATCATTTGCGATGAATTACGAGCCGAGCAGAGTGGCTTACGAGCACTTCCCGACCTCCCGATCATTTTTAAACATGTCTAAAAAGTTTGTGAGCTATCGGTTTGAATTCGTGACATTGGTGCGGTTGAACGAGCCGATTTGGTAATTTATCTGAAGTTGACCAATCACAAACTAGGAAAACCACAGAAGAAGAAAGACAAAGATGGCAGCGCCACTGCGAATGAGGATTATTGACCAGGAGGATAAACTTGCTGTACTCTGACAAGAACAGCGAGCGCTGTATGATATTTCTAGCAATGAGTACCATGCTTTTTAGTTCTCTCTCTCTCTCTCTCTCTCTCACACACACACACACACGCATATGTAGTTTACAGGGACTCTCCATAGACGTAACGGTATTCTGTACTGTATATCCCCATACACTACCTCTATCCATCAAGGAAAATGCATGTTTAAAATTTCTATTAAATACCATATAGTATTTTTTAAAGCCATTTGACTTACGAGGGCACAGGAATTGTCCTCACAAACCATGTTTACATTGTAATAGCCTACCTATTTCAGATATTTATAAACCAACACACACACACAGGGTGACCAAACGTCCCGGTTTCCTATTGCTGAAAAATAACCTGTACGTGTGGGAAACAGTCACGGCTTGTATGAATATTTGATATGCATTTAAGAGAGAGGGAGAGCAGTTATATTAGGCACGTTCGACTTAAAGCAGCGCTGCACGCACAGAATGATCACCTGTATGACATCAAAGTACCGTGAGAGCGATTCGAATGCATTGGATATGTGTGCTCGCTTATCACTCTCGCGGTACTTTAATGTCATACAGTGATCATTCTGTGCATCGCTGCTTCAAGTCGAACGCGTTTATCAACTTCGTGCGATTGCTTCTGGAATTCGCGGGTTGTAAAATCGTGTCGTATATCATCTCGTCCGTACGATTTTCAGATAAATTCACTCGTGCCGTGTGCGTGGACATACGATCTTCCGACCATCCGAATTCGCACCGTGTACGCCCGCCTTAAGAGAAATGAACCAAGAGAAAACATTACTGTCTACAGCCGCCAGAGGGCGCTCTATGCTGCTCAGTGCTCCTGTAGCCTACACTGAGCAGCATAGAGCGCCCTCTCGCGGCTGTAGATGGTAATGTTTTATCTTGGTTCTAAAAAATGCAACTTATAGTCCAGTGCGACTTATATATGTTTTTTTTCCCTCATCATGACGTATTTTGGTATTCTTATACTCAGGTACGACTTATATTCCGAAAAATACGGTACTCGCATCACCAGCTGTGCCTGAAACAAGATGCTTGATAAGCCTAAATTCGGGTCAGTTGGTTGATCATACCGAAGAATCGGTCTGTGTAAAGTGTAGAAGTCAGACTGGGGCCAAAGGTGACACCTGAGGCCCTGTCCACACGGAGACGCGTTTCTGTGAATACGCACAAATTTTTTATTGGATAGGCGTTTCGTCCACACGCATCCGGCGTTTTCGTAAGGTGAAACCGCTATTTTTTAAAACCGGGTCCCAAAGTAGATAAATTTGAAAACGCCGTCTTTGCGTTATCGTCTGGACGGCTAATCCGTATATTTTCAGAAACGATGACGTCATCATCCCACGTCTCCCCCCTAGTCAGACACCTCTACATCACGTAACAGCAACAAAAACATGAACAAACACTGAACGATTGTCTTTTTATTAACTAACATTAACACAGATTAATAAATGTATTATTCCATGTTCGATTGTGTACCACGCGCAAGGTTTATGAGCATAGTCCAAGTCTTCTTCTCTGTTTTTAGTGTATCTCTGTGTCAGAATTACAGCACCACATACTGGTCTGGCATGTATACTACATCATTTTGTGGTTTCGTGTGGACGTGGATATTTCTTGAGACGAGGAAAAAAAAGATCGGATTGGGGTAAGCTCCTTCTCCGTGCGGACGGGGCCTGAGTCTCTAAATTATTGTCTTAATTTCAATGGCTGATTGTAGCGTGTCCTCTGGCACCCTGTCACTGATCTTGTTGGGTAAGTCTAAATCCCCAGCTAATCCCTCAGATACAGAGCTGACCAGAGGCCAAGAAAGACAAAAGTGTGTGTGGATCAACAAAAAAAAACAGAAGTCAAGTAAAGTTAGCTGTCATCTTGATAAAGACCTCCTGTTTGCAGAAAACTGTCACCTGGATAGTGCATTTGAAGTGCTGTAGTTAAGTAACTTTTGTCTTACTGGTTGTCTTAGCTGACAACACTTGTTCATTATTTAATGTCAAGTTTTATGAAAAAATGCAAAAAGTTTAAAGCTGTCTGCATGAGCTCACTAAAAAGGCACAATGTGTAAGATTTGTTTTAATAAAATATCCAAAGACCACTTGCACAGTGTTATATATTGTTTTATTATACTGTTTTTGGGGAATTTACACCTATCTCTTTGTCGTTGCTGTCTCAGGTTGTACACCATATGAAACCTACCAGTTGTAGTTTAGATATTGTTCCTGCCTGGTTGCTCAAGGAAATCTTTAGCACTGTTGGGCCGAGTTTACTCACATTTTTTATTTTTTGTCTCAGTTCTGGCTCAGTCCCGGATGCATTTAAACATGCCGTGGTTAGCCCCCTGCTTAAAAAACCAAATCTTGATCCTAATGTTTTGTCGAATTTTAGACCAGTCTCACATCTGTCTTTCATTTCGAAGGTGTTAGAAAATCTTGTGTTTAATCAGTTACAAGCTTTTCTACAACAAAATTCTGTGTTTGAGAAGTTTCAATCTGGTTTTAGATCACGTCATAGCACTGAATCGGCACTGTTAAGGGTTCAAAATGATATAGCACTATCCGTAGATTCAGGGGACCCTACTGTATTAGTGCTCCTGGATTTAACGGCAGCATTTGATACAGTGGATCATTCAATTCTTCTTGCACGTCTTGAGCATTGTGTAGGCATTCAAGGCTCCGCACTTAAATGGTTCAGGTCACAATAGGAGTTTCGCTGTTACAATGGGAGATTGCTCATCATCGTCCGCCCCCCTCTATTGTGGTGTGCCCCAAGGTTCAATTCTGGGCCCCACCTTGTTTTCTTAATATATGTTGCCACTAGGGGCTATAATAAACAAGCATAATCTGTCATTTCATTGTTATGCAGATGATCTGCAGATTTACCTGCCTTTAAAATCAAATGACAGTGTCGCATTAAACCGCTTGCAAAATTGCATTAATCAAATTAAGCTGTGGCTTTCTCACAATTTCCTTACTTTAAACGAAGATAAAACTGAATGCATTGTTTTCAATACAAGATGAATGTCAGTAAATTCAAATTTAAGTTTGGGAGCTTTGACTCCATGTGCCAAACAAACTGTCAGGAATTTGGGCGTGACTTTCGATTGCAGCATGAAATTTGATACACAGATTAGCAATGTAGTAAAAATGAGCTTCTTCCAACTTCGTCTGCTTAGTAAAGTTAAGCCTTTTCTTACAAGGCACGATTTGGAAAGAGCTTTACATGCCTTTATTAGTTCAAGGCTTGATTATTGCAATGCTCTTTATGTCGGTCTGAGTCAAACATCTCTTTCCCGTCTGCAACTTGTACAAAATGCTGCTGCTCGCTTTTTAACCAGTACTCCTAGAAGAGCACACATTACTCCGGTTTTACCTACTCTCCACTGGCTTCCAGTGCATTTTAGGATTGATTTTAAGATTTTATTGTTGGTTTTTAAAGCTCTAAATGGGCTAGCCCCTGAGTACTTGTCTGAGCTTTTAACTCTGGGTGGACAAAATCGGCGCTTGCAATCTTCTGATCAATGCACTTTACAGGTCCCCAAGTCGAAGCATAAACAGTGGGGTGATAGGGCCTTTGCTGTTGCTGGTCCTAAGCTTTGGAACAAGCTCCCCCCTGACATGCGCACTGAAACAGACATAGTACTTTTTAAAACCAAACTTAAAACTTATTTGTTTAAATTGGCATTTGATACGCAGTAGCGGTGTGACATTGTAACATTGTATTTTCTCTACTCTATTCGAATATTGTGTTCAAATGATGTGTTATTTGTATCTCATGTGAGGCACTTTGGACACCTTGTGGCTGCTGTAAAGGGCTATAGAAATAAAGTTTGATTGATTGATTGATTGATTGATATATTGCATGCAGTGGTGTATTTATCCCAAAAGCTCCCAAGGATTTGTAAAGAGAATTTCCAGAGAATCCAGAGAATTCAAATAATGTTTAAATAATGGCATGTCCCGGTTCATTGTTGCCTATCAATGATGCAATATTTGTGCTATCAGTTTTTGATTTTAGAAACTATGGCAACACACCTGGTCAAAAATGCTGCTGTACAGTTAAATTAAATCCATTATGGCTGTTGTGAATAAAATAAAAACGAAATGAAAACTACAGCATTAAATTTAGATCTGTTCAATGTTGCTCCATGATTCTTTTTATGTGTGTGTGTTTTTTTTTTTTTTTTTACGCTGTTGTGCATTATAAGCGATCACATTATTCTTTTGAGTTTAGTAATCCAGTGGCCAGTCAGAGGTGTTCAGTAGTGATGGGAAGTTCGATTCTTTTCCGCGAACCGGTTCTTTCGGACGGTTCGATTTAATAAACCGGTTGAAAAAAACGGTTCATCGGTTCTTTCACGCTCGACGTAATGACGTCATTGTCGATGACGTAATGGCGTCACGTCTATCAAACATTCAAATATATAAAGTCAGTAATCATAACATTAGTCAGTTAAAACCTCATAATCATGAAAAGTTTACATTTGAGTTTTGCAACAACACCTAAATACAGTAACAGCAATAATGTGCATATGAGGATTTAAGTCTTGAAGATATAAAGTAAATAAATTAGGTGTCATCAGCGCAGAAACCATGATCCACTTACTAAACATAATCCATTGCGATGTATTTGTTATTAAATGAACTTACGTTTCGCCAGATTGCCCTTCATCCAAGCCCTCGAAATACCCGCGCTCATAACATTACTAGTACAGAATCAGAATCAATCACCAAAAGAATCCCTTCGGTTCAGACATGCTGTGAGTCAGTTGGCTTCACGCTGAATCGCGCATGCGCAGTATCATCAGTTCATCGGTTCTCAATTCGGACGCGTCCGAAAGAAACGATTCTCGGTTGAGTGTACTGATGATCCGAAAACCGATGCAACCGGTTCTTGACTCGAGAACGAGAATCGCTCTACCCTGCTGAAAAAAAAACAATAGAAACCATTACAGAATTTGTAATGGTTTTAATGGTTCTTATTGGAATTCTAATGGTTTTAATGGACACTGTAATGGTCTCTGTGGGTCTCTATTGGTAATTTGCTTTCTTCTATTGGTGGCGTGTATTGTCTATTGGATACCATTAAGGACCAATAGAACACCTTTAGAAACTTCTAGTGGTATCTACTGGACACCAGTAGAAACCATTATGACTCCAATAAATTTAGTGGTTTCTTTGGAAAACTGTAATGGTCTTAGTGGGTAGGCTACTGCTGAAAAAAAATGAACACACAAACAATAGAAACTATTACAAAATTTGTAATGGTTTTAATGGTTATAATGGGAATTATGTTGGTTGTAATGGTCACAGTAATGGTCCCTGTGGGTCTCTATTGGTAAATTGCTTTCTTCTATTGGTGGTATGTATTGTCTTGGATTGCCACCATACGTCATTTGGAAAGGTTATTTTTAAATCATTTAATTTTTTTTTTTTTTTTTTTTAAATCAACTCGACTGGTCATGGCCTTCAAAATTGACTTGAAAAGTTGGTCTTTGTTTTGTCTGTCGGATTTGGTCCAAATTTAGCCCAAAAATAGATGTGAAATAACAGTGAAATTCTGCGTGACTTCCACGTGCTGTAATGTGCGCGCGCGCAGAACTGGAGCGGAGGACGTCACCATGGAAACGAGGCGGCAGCCCAACCGTCAAGCAGCTGATCGCTGACACTCAATGTGGTTTCACTTTTTTTTTTTTTAGGTAAGTTTAGTCTATTAAATTACACAAATAGTACATTAAAGTGTTCCTGACACTTTATTTCATGTAAATTATACACTTTCGTTTAATATTTACTTTATAGAAATGGTTTAGCGTCGTCAGAAAAAGTCCTTTAGCATCTCAAAGGTAAGGCTAACTACAAGAGGTAACGATAGACATGAGCTCTTATTTATTAAGCTTGGGCTTTTAATGTCATCTTGTGTGTAGATGAGCTCTCTCTCTCTCTCTCTGTCTCTCCATATAGATCAATGGATGAATGGAAGTAACCAAATTAATTTAACCCTAAAAGTATGCACTGTTTAATCCTAAAATGTGCACTAACGTAACCGGATAAGGTTACATCACTTACATAGAGCGTACTAAATAAGTAAAACTAAAATATATATATATTTATTGTAAATGATTATATAAATTATATATTCTGTGAATTATTATTTTTCTTTTCTGCATTTCACCTCTGCTATAGTATATGCCTTATACCTGGCATTGTATAATAAATATTGTTGTCTCTGTAACAGTATGCTTATGTTCCTAGGTTCTTCCATGCTGATGGCTGTGCTCTAGTCATATCTCCTGTCGAAGAACATTTTTAGACATTATGAACCATGAATAGTAAGCAATTCGTCAAACATACACCATTCAAAAATGTAAGGGTCAGATTTGTCATGTATTTCAAAGACATCTTTTATGCTCACCACTGCTGCATTTATTTGATTAAAATACAGTTAAATTGTGAAATTACCATTTTTTTAATAACTATTTTCTATTTAAGTTTGTTTTAATAAGTGATCAAAGCTGAATTTTCAGCATCAGTCTCCAGTGTCACACAATCCTTCAGAAATCATGCTTTGTGAAAACAAGAATAAAATTGTACAAAATATTCACATATAAAGCAGTTATTTGAAATTGTACTAATATTTCACAACATTACCATTTTTATTTATGATCAAATAAATGCAGTTTTCTTAGTGTACATGAGACTTATTTCAGAAACATAAAAAAATCTCTATCTCCAAGCTACACACTCTCACACCAAAGTGACTGTTAAAAATCATTTAAACTTTGTGTCAGTACATCATATATAGGAAAAGGCATCAGATCACCGTCTGTGATTTGTTGTTTCGTGCCGCATCCAGTGTAGAGAACATCACTGATTATAAAAGGCTCTGTTGTATTTTGTTGTTCTGTCCAGTGACGACACAGTGTTAGAACTCTTGTTAAATATCATTACATATGATGTATGTATGATCCCATTCAGCACTGATAGATCTTTTCTATTTCAGAGACTGAAAATCATTGATAAAGCACAAGGTTACTGTAACATATTTAAACAAAATTAATAAGAATTAATAAAAATGCACCTGTGACTTAATATTGCTTCTTATTCTTCAGTGGAAAGTTCTCATTAAACACATAGCTTTCTTCTCATCTTTGTGCATTTTCAAACGTTGTGCATATTTCTGAATCATTTTTTTTTTTTTTACTTCATAATATTGGTTGTCTTCTCTTGTTTCAGAGTTTAGCTCCAACCCCAGTTAAGCAGACCTGAGCAGCTGATCAAGGATCAGCAGAAACTCTGCAGAACGGTGGTCCTCCAGCCCAGGACTGGACACCAGTGTTGTAAGTCATTCTGTCTCTTTATAGTGCATGCTCAGAACATATTGCAGGAGATCTCAACATTGTCTCTCAAGGTCCACTTACATGCAGAGTTTTGCTCCAACCTGCAGTGCACCTGAACACATTAATCGAGGTCTAGCTATTAGTGTTGTCACAGTACCAATTTCAGTACAAAAGCAAAACACAAAAACATGCTAATTTTTTTTTATTTTTTTTTTTATTATTATTATTAGCCGCACTTATGCTAACAATTAACTACTCTAATAACAGTGTTCATTTCAATCCGACATTCAAATTACAGTTATATATATATATCCTGATAAATACAGGTGCTGGTCATATAATTAAAATATCATCCAAAAGTTGATTTCACTAATTCCATTCAAAAAGTGAAACTTGTATATTATATTCATTCATTACACACAGACTGATATATTCCAAATCTTTATTTCTTTTAATTTTGATGTTTATAACTGACAACTAAGGAAAATCCCAAATTCAGTATCCCAGAAAATTTGAATATTGTGAAAAGGTTCAATATTGAAGAGACCTGGTGCCACACTCTAATCAGCTAATTAACTAAAAACAACTGCAAATCCTTTAAATGGTCTCTCAGTCTCGTTATGTAGGCTACACAATCATGGGGAAGACTGCTGACTTAACCGTTGTCCAAAAGACGACCATTGACACTTTGCACAAGGAGGGGAAGACACAAAAGGTCATTGCTAAAGAGGCTGGCTGTTCACAGAGCTCTGCGTCCAAGCACATTAATAGAGAGGAGAAGGGAAGGAAAAGATGTAGTAGAAAATAAGTGTAGAAGCAATAGGGATAACTGCACCCTGGAGAGGATTGTGAAACAAAACCCATTCAAAAATGTGGGGGAGATTCACAAAGAGTGGACTGCAGCTGGAGTCAGTGCTTCAAGAACCACTACACACAGATGTATGCAAGACATGGGTTTCAGCTTCGCATTCCTTGTGTCAAGCCACTCTTGAACAACAGACAGAACCAGAAGTGTCTCGCTTCAAAAAGGACTGTACTGCTGCTGAGTAGTGATATATCAGACCCAAGAATACAGAAGAGCTGAAGGTCACTATCAGAGACACCTGGGCTCTCATAACACCTGAGCAGTGCCACAGACTGATCGACTCCATGCCACACCACACTGCTGGAGTCATTCAGGGGAAAGGAGCCTCAACTAAGTATTGAGTGCTGAACATACTCATACTTTTCATATTCATACTTTTCAGTTGGCCAAGATTTCTAAAAATCCTTTCTTTGTATTGGTCTTAAGTTATACTCTAATTTTCTAAGATAATGAATTTGGGATTTTCCTTAGTTGTCAGATATAAATAAATATATCAGTCTGTGTGTAATGAATGAATATAATATACAGGTTTCACTTTTTGAATTGAAATTATTATATTCTAATTATATGACGAGCACCTGTATACACAGAATGACTAATTGAACTGCTTTTATAGTTTTAATAATTAATTTATTTGTAATGAATAAAGGGATTTTACATTTGATTATTAGTTTTTCTTACTTGAATGCTTTTGTTCGGATGTAAAATAAAAAAGTGAATTATTATTAAGAAAAGAACTGCAGGAAAAGATGCAATGTTGCTCAGTGATTTTGGTTTGGAACCTTTAGAAAATAGAAAAGAGTTGACTTTGCCAACTCTTTCAACTTCAAACGGGTGTAGCTCAGTCATTTTTTTTTTTATATATATACACAGTTATACATCATTTTGAAGGACTTTTTAATGAGAAAAAAAAACTCAACTGACTTTTGCTCATTGTGACTAACTTTGCCAGCACAGGTCACATATGCTACTTAATTTCCACTTGAGAGTGGTCAGATTTAAAGTCTGAGATTAGTCCATCAGTTCTTGAATTTCAATTTTTGTTTATGTGTGTGCGTGTGTGTGTGTGCATGTGTATATGTGTGTGTGTTCAAAACAAGAGTGTCTGTCTCAGAAGCTGAAGAAAAAAGGTCACACCTTATAGGAAATAAACGCCTCCTAAGTGTACGGAAATACCTGGCTGAGGAGATCAGTGACATAAACCAGATAAAACTGTCATTGGTAAGTGTTTGCATATCCATATCCGAATGGAATTGCTACAACCTCTTATCTAATATGACTCGAAGTGAATAGAGACTATGTACCATAAAAAGTAGATAATGTAATTATTCAAGCCTATTTGTGAAACTGGACCACAAAACCAGTTACAAGGGTAATTGTTTTTATTTTATTTTTTAGATTTTTATTTCAATAATAATACTAAATAAGTTTTCCATTGATGTATGGTTTGTTAGGAGGACAATATTTGTCTGAGATACAACTATTTGAAAATCTGGAATCTGATGGTGCTAAAAAATCTAAATATTGTGAAAAATATTTCAAATCCAGAGCAAAGCATTTTATTAATAAAAAATTAAGTTGATACATTTATGGTAGGGAATTTACAAAATATATTTATGGAACATTTTCTTTTTTTAAATCCTAATGATTTTAGGCATGAAAGAAAAATCAATAACTTTTTTGAGACTGCCATAAAAATATATGTATGGATAATGTCACATACTGGTAATGTGGTACATTGTCCTAATGAATTGTCCCTTTTTTTTTTTTCTTTTTTTTTTTTTGCAGGTCTGAGACAGCTACAAGCCACAAAAACAGTTCATAGTTCCTGCATTTCTATAATGCATTAATGAATAACAATAATTAAAATAAAATGTAATGTCAAGGTTTTGTGTTAATTCCAGCTATGTTGAGTATTCTGTGAATAATTTTGATTTTAGGTGCATATTCTTAATTCTTTGCAAAACAACCTGAACTGTTTGCTATTGAAAGGTTGGTATGAAGTTTAAATAAATAAAAACATTATATTCTTGACAAAACCTGTGTACAGTTTGTATTAATAATTTAAATTATTTACTTATATTAATTAATGGCCTAATTACCAGCTATCAGTTAAACATTCAAATCAGAACCAATATAAAACTGCAACGAAAACTATTAAATATATGCAAATAAAGACCAGTACAAACTTGCAATGGAACCATTACAAAACCAACGGAAACCATTACATTTGTTTTAATAAAGACCAATACAAACTTGTAATGGAACCATCAGAACCATTACAAAACCAACAGAAACCATTAAATTTGTTTTAATAAAGACCAATACAAACTTGTAATGGAACCATTACAAAACCAACAGAAACCATTAAATTTGTTTTAATAAAGACCAATACAAACTTGTAATGAAACCATCAGAAACATTACAAAACCAACGGAAACCATTAAATTTGTTTTAATAAAGACCAATACAAACTTGGGTAACACTTTAGAATAAGGTTCCATTAGTTAATGTTAGTTAACTACTTTCGTTAACATGAACTAAGCAAGAACAATCCTTCTACAGCATTTATAAGTCTTAGTTCATGTTAATTCCAACATTTACTAATGCATTATTTAAATCAAAAGTTGTGCTTGTTAACATTAGTTAATGTACTTTGAATTACCATGAACTAACAATGAATAACGGTATTTTCATTAACTAACATTAACGAAGATTAATAAATACAGTAATAAATGTATTATTCATTGTTTGTTCATGTTAATTAATACATTAACTAACATTAACTAATGGAACCTTATTCTAAAGTGTTACCCAAACTTGTAATGGAACCATCAGAACCATTACAAAACCAACAGAAACCATTAAATTTGTTTTAATAAAGACCAATACAAACTTGTAATGGAACCATTACAAAACCAACAGAAACCATTAAATT
Organism: Carassius gibelio; assembly: GCF_023724105.1. Classification (NCBI taxonomy): domain Eukaryota; kingdom Metazoa; phylum Chordata; class Actinopteri; order Cypriniformes; family Cyprinidae; genus Carassius; species Carassius gibelio. The sequence goes on from NC_068371.1 coordinate 23,090,547, forward strand.
TGTTTTAATAAAGACCAATACAAACTTGTAATGGAACCATTACAAAACCAACAGAAACCATTAAATTTGTTTTAATAAAGACCAATACAAACTTGTAATGGAACCATCAGAACCAATACAAAACTGTGATGGAAACCATTATGTGCAAATCGTGACCAATACAAACTTGTAATGGAAACCAATACAAACCAATAAATCCTAATGGAATATGCCCCAAACACACTACGTAATGGAAACCATTTGGTAATGGTTTTAATGGTTAATTGCTGATGGTTTGTAATGGTTTTGTAATGGAAACCATTAGAATTTCTGTAATGGTTTCTATTGTTTTTTTTCAGCAGGGTAACCAGCACGTGCTGCAGTTCAGTGTCATCAGCTGCTCTACTCGTGTTCATGTTCTGTTTACTACAAACTCAATTTGTGAATGTGTCATCATTAACTATAAATACAGTACAGATATCTCATAAATCATCCCTTATTCCTATTAAACATAAGAGTCTTTAGAGTCTTAATTATTGTCCAACTTCCCTGAAAACCCATTTGAAAAAAGTGAAAAAAGTGAAAGTGAAGTGACATTCAGCCAAGTATGGTGACCCATACTCAGAATTTGTGCTCTGCATTTAACCCATCCGAAATGCACACACACAGAGCAGTGAACACACACACACACACACTGTGAGCACACACCCGGAGCAGTGGGCAGCCATTTATGCTGCGGCGCCCGGGGAGCAGTTGGGGGTTCGATGCCTTGCTCAAGGGCACCTAAGTCGTGGTATTGAAGGTGGAGAGAGAACTGTACATGCACTCCCCCCACTCACAATTCCGTCCAGCCCGAGACTAGAACTCACAACCCTTCGATTGGGAGTCCAACCCTCTAACCATTAGGCCACGACTTCCCCGTTAGGCCACGACTTCCCCTATACATTATATACATTATATACAGATTGGAAACATCAATCTAAAAAAAATCAAAATAAAAAAAATCAAAATAAAATATAGTTATTTTATCACACTTTCCGATGTTTAACGAAATACTTACAAAATTACACGCATGCGCAATATCATCAGTTCATCGGTTCTCAATTCGGACGCGTCCGACAGAAACGATTCTCGGTTGAGTGTACTGGTGATCCGAAAACCGAAGCAACCGGTTCTTGACTCGAGAACGAGAATCAGCTCATCGGTTCTCAAATCGGACGCGTCCGACAGAAACGATTCTCGGTTGAGTGTACTGGTGATCCGAAAACCGAAGCAACCGGTTCTTGACTCGAGAACGAGAACTGCACCAGCAGTGGGCGTGTTCGTTCATTATCTGGCTCGGCTCGGTGTTCATCTTCAGTTCGGTCTTCACAGCATTTCATTCAGTGTACTGTTTGAGTAAATGGATTACCCCGGGATATTGGTTTATTCTGACTCAGAGGGAGTGTCAGTCACGTTAAAAAAGTTAACAGCTTAAGTAATTTGTGGATTTATGCTTATTGGAGACGTGAACCGTTTCAAACGATTCAGTTCGATTTGGTGAACTGGTTCAACCGGTTCACTAAGAAGAACCGGTTAAATTGAACGATTCGTTCACGAATCGGCCATCACTAGTGTTCAGTTAGAGTTTTGTTGATCAGTGCGTGCTCGCTGACTGAAATTTGAAATTCTCTTTCGTGAATTCTGTCATCATAAACAAGTGCATATGCATGATGTATTTATGAGATTCATTCATCAAACAGTGCATAGACAGCTTTACTGCTTATACGGGGAGTTTTTTGAAAGTTCTTTAATGACATCTCCCATCGTTCCACTCTCCTTCATAGAATCAACATGTCAGGGATCTGCAAGAAATGGGACCCAAATGCAGAATGAGCAGACAAGGGTATTTTATTAACAAGATGAAGACTGGAACAGCTGGGGAATTTGCAGTGAAACAGTTCAAACAGATGGGCTGGGCAGACAACAATACAGGCAGGAGGGATGACCACTGAGACAGACCAAGATGACCACAGGCCCAAGCACAGAGTAGGCAGCTCCAGAGGAAGGGTCAGGAAGACACAGGAAACTCGTAGCTTCAAGTGAAACTGCAACGTCACCAGACTAGTCGCCAGGTAGAGACTCACACGACCAGAGACTTGACACGTGAGAGAGGTGAGCTGCTTCCAGGCAGTGGGGTACAGTGGTCAGGAAATCCGAGTGGGGCCAAGACAGGACAATACACAAAAACAAGACTCAAAACGACACAGACAATTGAAGACAAAATTAGAACAAAGCAAAAGAAAACCAAAGCTATAATCCAAGAGTAAGAACAAAACTCAATCCAAAACTGGAATCACTTAAGCAAGAATAAATGAAAGTTTAAATCGAATGAGAAACAAAACTAGATTAGAATACACAAAAAGACTTCCTTTTCTTTTAAACTAGACAAAGCTAAGGACCAAAAGGATATAAACAACTAGATAAGATATCAAAATAATTATCAAGCTCAAAGGGATAAATTCTAGGCTAAGAGATGGGTAAACACCAAAACGAACCAGCAGAGACACAAGGAAAGAAACCCCAATATAAAGGAAAGTACACATGAGGATCAGGTGAAAACAATCAAGCAGACAAGGGCTAAACAAGGGGGCGTGACCAGGGGTAACAAGGAGGTGGGACAAGGGGAGCACGTGGCAGACACAAACAAAGACAGAACCATGTGCTTAGACACAAAACAAACAGAGAAACGTGGAACAGAGACAAGATGGACAGGGCTGTCAGGGCAGGATCCTGACACAACAAGCTTCACCTTTGTTATTGTTTTGCAAAATGCGACCTCTAGCGGCGAAAAGTTACACGTTGTGCATTTAATTAACGCACTTGAGTACATATTGTCCATGATTAAACTTTTATTATATTTCTTAGAGAAAAAATATATTTTCAGGTGGTACAAATCCACAAAAACACTGAAACTTTGTAAAAAAAAAAAAATATATATATATACAATAAAGGTTTAAAGAATTTTGTTTTATTACTTTTTACTTGGTGGTTAAAACGTGTTATTGCTTTAACCTTTACATTTAAATAAACTTTTCTTGAAAATCTTGAAGTTTTTTTTTTTTTTTTTTAGTTTGAAATCATCATGAATACACATATTACTTTTCTATGAACTATGAACACAGTTGTTTTAAACAACACAGTTTTTTTTAATAAATAATATCTCATCATAATGGCTATCTTGACCTTAATGAGGTATTTGGTGGACACACATAATTAAATGAAGTTTTTTCTTTGCTCCTGCAGGAAGGTGACATTAGTAATGGTTGGACTGGACAATGCAGGAAAAACAGCCACTGTCAGAGGAATCCAGGGAGGTACATCTTCATCTTAATATTTTGTTATGTTGTGTTTTCAAGGTCCAGGCTATTTCCCACAATGTGGATATTTCTGTCTTAGAAAGTCCTTTAGATGTAGCACCTACAGTGGGCTTCTCAAAGGTGGACCTGAAGCAGGGCAAGTTTGAGGTCACAATCTTCGACCTGGGTGGCGGGAAGCGTATCCGCGGCATTTGGAAAAACTACTACTCGGAGTCTTACGGAGTGGTGTTTGTTGTGGACTCCAGTGATGTTCAAAGGATCCAGGAGACCAGAGACGCAATGGCTGAGGTTCTCCGGCATCCTCGTATTGCAGGCAAACCTGTATTAGTGTAAGTTTTCAAAACATGACATGTTCTTGCTGTTGAATGTGACTTAATGTTTGTTTGAAACCTAACACTACATTACCATTTAAAAGTTTGAGATCGGTAAATTTTTACATAAGTTTTCTATTTTACTATACTTTGAAATAAAATGTATTCCTGTGGTGGCAAAGATGTTTTTTAATTTGAAATTACTAAAATCTTCAGTGCCACATTATCCAAAACAAATGCAGCCTTGATGAGCTTAAGATACTTCTTTAAAAAACAATAAAAATCACACTCATCCCAAACTTTAAAATGGTAGTGTATGTCTACAGATCATCAAACATGGGAGATAAGACATAAAACATAAAGCATAAAGGCAGTAGATAAAATAAATATGGCCTGCTATTTTATATGGCTATTGCTATTTTAAGGAGCTGAAAATAGACTGCGCAATAGACTAACTCAAACCTAATCTAAAGTAAATTTTTCATAGTTTGGCTGGTCCTGCGACTTATAGTCAGGTGTGACTTATTTATCAAAATTAATTTGACATGAACCAAGAGTAATGAACTAAGAGAAATGAACCAAGAGAAAACATTACCGTCTACAGCCGCCAGAGGGCGCTCTATGCTGCTCAGTGCTCCTGTAGTCTACACTGAAATCATAGAGCGCCCTCTCACGGCTGTAGACAGTAATGTTTTCTCTTGGTTCTTGGTTCTAAATAAATGCGACTTATAGTCCAGTGCAACTTATATATGTTTTTTCCCTCATCATGACGTATTTTTGGACTGATGCGACTTATACTCAGGTGTGACTTATAGTCCGAAAAATACGGTACTTATTATGATGAATGAAATTGGCTAATTAATTGAACAATCCTGCCAATACACACACATATATATTAACTGACTCATAGTACAGAGCTTTGGTGGATTCCTGCTTGTCCCGTAGATGATCTGCCCACGTGCTTTAGCTTCGTGCACGAGCAGATCGGTTTCTTCACTTGAGAAGTGTTCACCTTTTCCGGCAACAAGTTCTACCATGTAAATAGCAATCCACCGTGGTGCGTGCGCATCTCTCTCTTAAAGAGAATGGGAGATGACAATCTGGTTAGTTTATTTAACGTTACGCCCATTACTCATTGAGAGAATAGGGACGACCCATTCCAAAAATGAGCCCCGGCACACAGACCATTCTTCTGTTGTAAAATAGAAAAGTGGTTTTGGACTTTACACTTTGTGTTTAGATCATTAAAATAGGGCCCTTTAGCAATTGGGAGCACATTCTCAATTTTCCCTGGTGCCTGAGATAATAAAGGTATTGCATTTCAGGTGAAACCTTCGATTGGGACATTCTTCTTGTTGCTATTTGGTTATTTATACCAACAACACATTGTTGAATACTTTAATATATCATAATTTAAGTCAGTTACATAAAAATGCAGATTGATCTAATTTGAATTTGAAAATTAAGACAATTTTAACATATAGGCTAAAGTTTATGCAACTGGCCCCCACCGAAAACCATGATGAAGCTGGAACTGCGTAAAATGCAGAGCTGTGTGTGTAAAGGGGAGAATAAAAGAGGGCACAGAACAGAACCATGGGGAACCCCCATTTGTAAATGGCTGCAGATAATGTTTACAGCCCTCCCTCACCAACACTGTCTGCCTGTAAGTAATAAGTAATACTTTAGATGTAAGACCTTGAGTTTACTGATGAGCCTGGAGAATTTGATGAATGTCAAGCTGTAATCAGAGAAGAACATCCTTACATGTGCAATAAATGTGCAATGCATCATCTGTATATCTGTTTGGGTGTTAGACTGAAAGAGTGAGCAGCAGATGAAGTCCTTGACTAAATATAGCTTGTCAAGAGTGCTCTTTAACACAAGGCTAATTATTCAGTCCACCTCAAGTGCAGATCTCAGATCATTTGTTTGAGACAGTTTATCTAGTGACCTGCACACCCATCTAATTGGCTTGCAGACTTGCTAATAAACAGGACCAAGATGGGGCATTGGCTGAAGCAGATATAATTGAGACCCTGTCATTGGAGAAGCTTGTCAACGAGAATCAATGCCTCTGTCAGATTGTGAGTTAGTATTTCAACACAGTTTGTATTTATCAAAGTCTGTTTTGAGTTTGTATTTACATAATTTTTTTTCTTGGCATAAATGTTGCAAACCATTCATATAGAACTGAGCAAAACATTGTTTCCTCTACTCTTAGGAACCCTGTTCTGCAGTGTTGGGTTATGGTAAGAAGGTTGACAAATCCATCAAGATTGGCCTTAATTGGCTACTGAATGACATTTCTTTTTTTGTCATAATAGTTTAATCTAAAGTCTTAAGTCTACCGATGAAAATTGTAGATTTCTCTCTGGTGACATATGTCAAACTTCTCTAAGGTTTTTGTCTGCTTAAACCTTGCCCCTCGAAACAACTGACTACAAGCTCATTAATTTGAGTGCTATGCCAACATCTCCAAATCTAAAGAACAGCCAATGGTTAGAACCCTGCCTTGCATTCTTGATGGTGTTTAATAAGCAAAAATGTATCTTAGCAAACAGGCCCAGCAAACCTGCATCAATAGCAAAAGTCACGATGGAATTGAAACCAAGGCCACAGAGCTGTTTTTGTAAAAGGGACAATATAATAGGTCTTAGAACAGAACCCTGGGGAACATCCATTTTTAAATGGCTGCTGATTATGTTTGCGGCCCTACCACATAAAAGTTTTTTTTTTTTTTTTTTTTTTTGACTATGTTTCTCTCAGTTGTTTTTCACAATCCTGAAGAAACCACCTGCCTCTGCTTCCCTTTCATCATAACTTTAAAGTGTTCAAAATGCAAGCAACAGTTTGATGATGTTGTTTTTCACTGACAGAGACAGACAGGAGAGAGAAGAAACAGAGCAAAAAGGAAGGACATTGAAAGAGGAGGAGCTACATGAAGTCAACATGCTCAACCCATTCCAGTCAATAATCAATGTTGTTAATGAGGTTAGTCATCACCATTGTTGGGGGTAATGCATTACAATTAATGCATGTTACATAATCAGATTGCTTTTTTCAAGTATCTAGGAAAGTAACATTACTTTTTAATTTACAAGAAAATATCAGAGTTACTTTTTACAAATGTAATGCCAGTTATTTTGTTTTACCATTTATTGACTGATAAGTCTCCCGTCCCCATATTGGGATAAAATGTAAGTACACAGAGGCATTGTGTGCGCTGTGTGAACGTGATGTAGTTCTAGAATAAATGTGTAAATGTGCATTAATTCAAAATGTTCATTTTGCTGCTGACCTTTTATGATCCTGTTCAATTATACTAATAAGAAAAATGGCTTTAGATAGTTTTGGTTCATTTTTTTATTTATTTTTTTAATGCTGAAGTGTGTTGAACCTTCTTCTCCTGTGTTCTACTGTACAGACTTGAATTTACTTTTTCAGCCTGAAGTTTATTCATTACACTTTTTGTGTGAAAGTGCCTTTATTATTTGCTATAAATAGAATTTCTTATATGAAAAACAATCAAGCCGTACTCATATTTAAATAGTAAATCAAAAGTAACATAAGACATTACTTTCCATAAAAAGTAATGTAATTAGTTACTTTTTTTAGGGAGTAAGGCAATATTGTAATGCCTTACTTTTAAAAGTAACTTTTCCCAACACTGGTTATCACATTATTTTTAAATGCAAGTTGTATGAAATTGTTAAGATGTAAATACTAAATTCATATCAAAATTCCAGAATGAAGACAGATTAAACAAAGAGAAAGAGATGCAAAGACAGCGAGAAAATGTTGAGCTGAGCAGTGTGCAAGAACATGCAGTCCTTCAAGATGAGGAGGATGATGAAGAGAAGGAGGATGAAGAGAGCGAGAGACAGACCCCGGAGAGCACAGAAACAGGTAGTACTTTTATTCCTCAAAAGGGCTTCTTCATACCAAGAGTAATAGGTGGATTAATGTTTATTATATTATTGTCAGTTCTTTTCATATACAAGCTTTTGCTATTATAATGAATGAAGAACCTGTTTACCTCTGTGATTTCTTGGAATGGATGAAGTGATTTCAATGTCTCTGTCACTTCTGCTCAGGAGCAGTGGACAAGACCAAAAAGAAAACTATGAAATTATGGTTGAATCGTAAGCACAGAGTCGACCCTCTCAAAAATGGAAGAAGCAGCACACAAAAGCCCCACTCCTCCTCCCTTACCAGGTAGGATTGTGTCTTTTACAACTTTTTTCTCAGACATGAACAATGAACTAATTGATAAAATCGATACAATTTCAATGTACGATGGTCCACTGTTTCCCATACATTGGTTTATTTATGGCAGCCGCCACAATAGCAACAGTGACTGTCACAAATAGATTTTCCAAAATGTTTTGACTTTGTTGAATAAACATGAGCTATAAACGTTTCAAAGTCAAAATGCGGCCTGAGTGTTTTTATATTAACGTGTCTTTGAAAGGCACCGACTGTCTTTAAGAAAGTTTCAATGTCATTTTCATTTAATCTTTTCTATCACGCCTGATACTGCAGTGTTATTGAGCTGAGCACTGCTTTGCTTACAGCTTTTACTGGGGAAACCTTTATTTCTGATGCTCCTAAAGTGCCTCCTGCTGCCTGAGAGTGAATATGCATTTTCAGTCAGTGCATCTGCTGATTTTTATATAGCCTTTATTTAAAAAGCCAAACCCCAAGCAAAAAAACAAAACATTCTTCATCAGGAACATACTGTTTTATTATTTAACCTGTAAGTTAAGTTAAATTAGCCTTTCGCCGGCCCCTCCCCTAGAACGGCCAATGTCCAATCACACATCATAGCAACCGTTACTATGTGAGCAGCTCCGACAAACATCGACTCCAAGCAAAATGGTGAAGCGGTGCGCCCACGGCGTTTGTAAATCGGACATTAGATACCCCGAGAGATTGTCTGGAGGAGTTGTGTTCTTTCCTTTCCCAAAGCCGAAAACACAACGTGAGCGGTGCCTACAATGGATAAAACAGTGTGGACGGCCCCACTCCCAGTTAAATACGTCAAAACATTACAGATAATAAAATAAAATGGATATCTGAATGCCTTTTAAGCCAAAGCAATTTTCTATTTGTGAATTATGTTCATCAACAATGGAAATAAAACATTCTGATCCTGACCATAACATATGAAAAAGAATGACCAGCTTGACCGGTCCACAAGGCGGTGCTGGTTGCATTTGAGGTAACGTTACAGGTCATGGGGTTTCTCAGATTTCGCTTGAGACCGGTAAGCATTAGCGTAGATAGTAGTCGTGTCTCCTTCATTGCGTATTTTTATATTTTGAATGTATCCCTCCACTGCATACTGTAACCCCTTTTGCCTCGATCTGGAGGATATCGCGGAAGTATTGCTCCAAATATTGTCACTGACACGCACTGGTATACCTCTTCCCGACATGGCAATATGCCGCACTGGTCGTGTTTGACCATTTGTTTGTCGGAGGTAGCAACAGTAACTAAGGGGGGCGGGGCTCGTCGAAAGGCTAATTGTGTAGTTTTAACATAACCACATGAAAAGCGTAGTAAAACACTGTTATGTTCAGAAGAGGAAATGTGCATAGTCCTGTGAAACATTCTACATCTAATTTGCATTTTGCTAATTTATTTATTTATTTTAATTAGTGTATTATTAATACTTAATTTATCATTATTAAATAAGCAGATTATTAATTATGCAGTATAGTAATTTGCAGGCCGGCTGTAAACTCTTTGCAGTGGTGTATATTATATATAGTCTATACAGTTCAGATAAACTTTTTTTCTATCATTTGCTGCTGGTTTTTCATGGTCAAATGTTTGCAAAATTTGCCTAATTTTAACCACTGATTTATCCTAGTTTTTCCTTTTGTTGCTTAATGTTAATGACTCTAACAGCTAAAACCTTTCTTTGTTTTAGTTGGATGGGCTACTCCTAAAGTTTTTAGGCTCCCCAAACTTGAGCCTCTTGGAGATACAAGACAGTCTGGTAATTGTTGGTTCGTTGCATCTGTTCCCTGTCCAACACCAGCATGCTCATCACTAACATTCTTTTTTTTTTTCTTCCCCATTCTGTTTCCTAACCATGTAAGTGTTCTCCCATAATTTGGTTTTTAAAGCTTTTTTTCGCTCTTCATCCATACAGCAAGCCTCAGCCACATCCTTCCTGTACAATCTGTCAAAAAAATCCCACAAGTGTCCACCTTAAGACTGTGTCTAATAAATGCAACTAGCACAATCTCATTAACACCTCACTTCCTTCGCTGTGGCTAATGTGTGTTTTTTGTTTTCCTGATGCTTACAGGAAACATTTTGGGCATTCTGAATGCTGCATGTGATATTATATGCCCTCTTCTGAATGTTAAACCAGACAGTGTGTCATTTTGATCTATGAATTTAATGATGCAGTGTAACCTTTTAGTAAGTAGAGGTTAGCTGATCCTTTAGCTGAAAAAAAAAGGACATTGCTGACCTAATTTTCCTAAAGTCTCTCTCTTCATTACTCTCTTCATTGGCAGATTTCCTTGGCAAACATCTCCCTCCTGTAGCAATTAGGCAGAGGCCGAACAGCGATACTCATGATGTAATTTCCTAACACTACCTCTGCTTCCCCCCTGACTGGTTTACAATTTTCAAGGGTCCCAACCAGTCAAAGTATTGTTTTGTTCTTATCTTCAAGCACGGATAGTGTAGCAAACTACACAGATTGACCATAAGTGAGAAACTGAAACCTAATCGACAAACCTAGATAATCACATGACCTCGATCAACATCTGCACAACAGGAGGAGTTTTTAAATGAGATGGGGTACAAGGACATTCACTGTTCAGATAATGGAGGTCTCTCATCCAGGTACTGACCAGGCTCAGCCCTGCTTAGCTTCATGAGGCAACTGGTCTTAAAGGGTGGCATGGCTGCCGGCGGCTTTAAACAGTCACTCCTGGTAAGTTTCAAACCTAGTCTGGAGCTATCAACAAAATACTTAGGACTAGGGCCATGACTCATGTATGTGAAATGATCTGTTATAAGACATAACTAATGATGCACAATGTAAAACTGTTCAAAAAAAGTTTGGGGTTGGTACGATTTCCAATAAGTCTTTTGCGCAAGCCAAGACTGCATTCATTGGATTAAAAATGAAATAAAAACTATTATTGTGAAAAAGTATTACATTTTAAAGTAACTGTTTTCTTTTTTTAATATAACCTTCCCAAAGTTAAGAATGCCAGGAGGCATTTGAGGTGAAGAAAAGGGCATACAATCCAGTTTTAAATCATCTGTGAAAATAGACAGAGAGACGTGAGCTAGGAATTGGACATAGAAATGTGCGATTTCACGTGGAGTCCAGTGGAATAATTCATGGGATATTACTCATTAAAATGAAGTGACCAGATCTCAGTATCGTCCCAGTCTGTCAAAGTGAAAGATAATGATTAATATAAAACTCAAGCACTATTGTACTCTCTGACCCTTAGGATTCAATATGCTGTTATTTGCTATGTCTTGAAAAACTAAACAAAAACAAAGCTTATTTATGGGTTTCAGGTTTATTATCAAATCATATTTATAGTGTGTGTGTGTGTAAGTGTGTGTGTGGGGGGCAATATATATGCTGTTCTTTTGAACTTACTCTTCAGTGAAGACTGAAAATAATAACAGGTCCCACAAAAATATTAAGCAGAACAAAGTTTTTCAGCATTGATGAAAAGATAAGTTTCTTGAGCAAAAAATAGTATATCAGAATGCTTTCTGAAGGATCGTGTAACACTAAAGACTGGAGTAATGGCTGCTGAAGGTTTGCAATAAAGGAATAAATCATATTTTACAAAATATTCCAGTTGAAACCAGTTATTTTAAATTGCAATACAATTTCACAATACCTTACTTAAGCATCATGAACTGTTCTCTATTTCTTTGATTTGGTGACTAATTATTTCTATAATGTATAATACATTTACGTATTACATGGAATTTAGTTTTTCATTAACTGACCCCTTTAAATGTAAAGATTTTTGTTGTACTTTATTATTTTAATATTTTTTTGTGATAAACTGAACTCATAGGCCTCCTGTAATGTAATAAGATGGATCAGCACAGGCTTGATTGACTACTGAAGACTCCTGCATCATATGTTGCACAACAACATCTGCTTTCAGTGACCTGGACGGCCGGAGCATGCGGCCAGGGACTTACGACAAGGTACCACATTTACCTCTGCTCATCTGTCACTGCCATCATAATTACAACTGTTAAGCTAGGGGTGGACAGTATGAACAACAACAACAACAACAACAAAAACAATACAGTTCTGCTTAAGGCACCCATTTGGCCAGGAGTGGCCCTGAGCCTGTGCTCCTCTAAACTTTTCGGGTGCTGCACTGCTGTGGTGGTTAACTGCTATCTATCTATCTATCTATCTATCTATCTATCTATCTATCTATCTATCTATCTATCTATCTATCTATCTATCTATCTATCTATCTATCTATCTACTGTAAACTGTATATTCTATGGCCTTTCACCAACCCTGGCCCTAACCCTAACCCTCATGTCACAAAAACAAGAGCACAAATACACACACACACACACACCATCATCATACTGAAACATTTCTTAACATTTGTTCTATTCGGATAACTTGGCTTAAGTTAAATTCACTCACTTGACCTCCACTGAATGTCATCCATTCAAGTGTTTGGGGGAAAACAAACTGCTTGTTTGTGAATGTCAGATTGACACTTTCACATGACATCACTAGCGATTCTGTCTCCAAACTCCCTCATTTATCATTGTCGGCAAGCCCTTACTTTCCATGTCAAAGGAACCAAAAACCTTCAATAGAGGGTTTCTGCACACTCAGTCATTTGAAAGCAAAGCTGCATATGTTCGCATTTTTTTCCCCACTCATCATGAGGTGATGAGACACCAGGCAGGTCACTAAGCAGCCATCCAGGCCAAACATGCCAATCAAGCGGTGAATATGGCACTTTTTTAAGGTTCCCAGATATTGCTGACTGAGTATTATCCTCTTCTGGTAGCGAGAGAAGAGATGGGATACTGAGCTGAAAGGTAAATAATACACAGTGCGACAGGAGGTGTTATGGTGGTTTTAAATGAAAAAATCAGTTTAGGGTGGATGCATTGTTAATGCTTATTTTTGTTGCTGTATGTTTTGATTTTTATTTGAACCCAGAAAAAGAAAAGCCCATTAGAAATCAAAAAAAAAAAAAAAAAATCAAAAAAAAAAAAAAGAAGAGAGAAAAAGTTTATGTCCTCATAAGTCACCCTCTCCTTGTAATACCTGTGTCATACCAATTTCATTATACAGAGTTGTGTCCTGATATGTCACAAAAACACACACATCCCCCTTCTTCATCATAAAATGAACATCTACCCATTGAGTTCTCTGTAAAATTATTTGATATTTTGTTGCTTCTTGCATGTTACTCGACACGCATATTCAGTTTCATCTGAAACATATGAACATAAATCTAAAAATGTTTTTTTTTGTTGATGTTGTATGCATCGCCGGAGTTCAAAATTGAAATGTCTGGTGAGTGCCGCTAAATGGCTAATGTTGTGCAACACTTGAAAACATCTCGGTTACGTATGTAACCTTGGTTCCCTGAATAGGGAACGAGATGCTGCGGTGACGTCACCACGTATGGGAACACCTCCGGTGTGACGAATGTCTGAAGCCCTATACCATCCCGCCAATCCTATTGGCCAAATGGCGCATAGCACCACCCTACGCATGCGCACGCATGATATACCTGGGTGCAGCGCGCCATTTCGCTCAGATTTCATGACTGAAGATGAAGAAATTATCAAGGTATGGAACGGCCAGAACCGCAGCATCTCGTTCCCTATTCAGGGAACCAAGGTTACATACGTAACCGAGATGTTCCCTATCATAGATCACTTCGATGCTACGGTGACGTCACCACGTAAGGGAACGATATACCAAAACGCCTGACGTACCTGATAACTGAGATCCAGAAGCATCTGCTCAAGCGGAGAGAACCCGGGAGCCAGGAGCCATCCTCACATCCAGACTGTAGGACTTGATAAAAGTGCTCGGTGAGGACCATCCTGCCGCAGCACAGATATCATCCATAGAAGATCCACTGAGAAAAGCTTGAGAAGCGGCCACAGCTCGAGTGGAATGAGCCTTAATTCCTAAGGGCGAAGCGAGGCCGCGCGCCTCATAGGCCAAAGAAATTGCCTCCACCAGCCAATGGGACATGCGCTGCTTTGTAACCGCATGGCCCTTACTTTATGTCCAAAACAGACAAACAGCTGGTCAGATTCACGCCAAGGGGCTGTACGATCCACATAAGTCTCTAAAGCTCTCACAGGGCAAAGACCTAGATCTCCTGACCCAGCCTCAGCAGGTGAAAAAGCTTCCAGGAACACTTGCTGAAATCGAAAGGGGTTAGATGCGACCTTAGGAACATAGTTAGGCCTGGGCCGCAGCAGCACCTTCACAGAGCCCGGTGCAAATTCCATGCATGAGGGTGAAACAGAAAGAGCCTGTAAATCCCCAACTCTCTTGAGGGAGGATAAAGCCATGAGAAGAAATGTCTTCAGTGTCAAGAATTTATCCGATACGGTCTCCAAGGGCTCAAACGGATGCCCTGATAAACCTAGCAACACAATGGATAAATCCCATGAAGGAACTCGCACAGGGCGGAAAGGCCTCAGCCGTCGCGCACGCTGTATGAAACGAGAAACTAGTGGATGACGCCCCACAGAGGCACCGCCTATGTATTCGTGGTAAGCTGAAATGGCTGCCACGTAAACTTTCAAAGTGGCTGGTGTTACGTCATCCGAAAAACGATCCTGGAGGAACTCCAGCACTAAAGCCACTGGGCAGTAAACTGGATCCACATTACGATTGCCACACCAGGCTGTAAGCAGTCTCCACTTGAAAGCATATAAGCGTCTCGTAGAAGCTGCTCTAGAATTCAATATAGTCTCAGTGGTTTCAACAGAAAGACCGGGACATACTAATGCACTCCGCTCAGTGGCCACGCCCACAGTTTCCACAGATCTGGCCTCAGGTGCCAAATCAGCCCCTGTGCTTGTGATAATAAATCCTGTCTGAGGGGAACCTCCCACGGAGAGCCCGCTAGCAGACTGATCAGATCTGCAAACCACGGCTGCGTGTGCCATCGCGGAGCCACCAGCAGCAGCTGTTCCACTCTGTCCCGCCGTATTCTGCATAATACCGCTGGGATCAAACGAATCGGAGGAAAAGCATACAGACTGGTTCTGGGCCAGCTGTGAGCTAATGCATCCACACCCAGGGGCGATGGGGGGCATAGGGAGAACCATAGCAGGCAATGCGTAGTCATGTTTGACGCGAATAAATCCACTTTCGCTCTGCCGAATATCCGCCATAAAAGAATCACCTACTGGGGGTGTAATCTCCATTCTCCCTGTTCCAGAGCCTGTCTGGATAGCATATCCGCTCCGAAGTTCAAACGTCCGGGGACATGAACAACTCGGATTGACAGAAATTTTTTCTGAGACCAAAGAAGAACATGTCTCGCCAGCCTGCACAGGGGGCGAGAGCGTAATCCTTCCTAATGATTCAGGTATGAGACAAACGCTGTGTTGTCTGATCTGAGCAGCACAAGACGGCCGATCAGCAGATTCACGAATTACTGGAGAGCCAGAAAACTGCCAGTAATTCCAACCGGTTTAATACCAACTGCGTTGTGCAGCTGTCCACACTCCATGGGCTGGTAGCCCTTGACAAACAGCTCCCCAACCGGTCAAAGACGCATCCGTCGTGACGGTCTCTGGGAAAGATCAAATAATCCTGAAACGTGTCCACGGCAGGAATTAGACCAACGAATTGAACATCAGGCTCTGCCGCTAACTAAAACGGCGGCTGTGCGAGCCGTCATAAACGGGTCGTTTGTGTAAGACCCTTGAATCGCCCCTCGAAATCTGAAAGCTGGATTGCGCAGAGTGTCTGAGGGATATTATTTATTTATGCCTGGCGTTACAGCCCGATCCAATGCTGCTCGAAGCGCTGTTTGCTGCGAGACAGTCAATGTTAGAGCGTAGGGACGGCAGTGAGAGTGTTGGATGCGCATTAGCGGTCCAACAGCACTCTATAGTGGAGGGCACAGTCCCTGGCGAACATGAAGGAAAGCGCATGCGTAAACTCGCTGCGTTTCGTTGTGTATAATCCTGAAGCGTATCCACGGCAGGATTTGATTCACCAAGATAAAAATCGGGCTACGTCGCCATTGCGAGAACGTGGCGGCTGTATGAGCAGTCATAAACTGGCCATCTTTGCCAGCCTTTTGTGCCGTCCCTCAGACTCTGAAGGCTGAATAGTGCAGAGTGTCTGAGGGGGCGCTCAAATGATAGCTCAATCCAATGATGCTCGAGGTGGCTTTGCTGCGAGACAGTCAATGTTAGAGTGTGGGGACTGCAGTGAGAGGGTTGGATGTGCATTAGCAGTCCAACAGCACTCTCTAGTGGAGGGCACAGACCCTGGCAAACATAGAAGGAAAGCGCAAGCGTCAAACTCGCTGCGTTTCGTTGTGTATAATCCTGAAGCGTGTTCACGGCAGGATTTAATCCAACAAGATAACATTAGGCCACGCCGCTAGCAAGAACGCGGCAGCTGTGTGAGCCGTCATAAACTGGCCATATTCGCCAGTCTCTTGTGGCGTCCCTCAGACTCTGAAGGCTGAATAGTGCAGAGTGTCTGAGGGGGCGCTCAAATGATAGCTCAATCCAATGATGCTCGAGGTGCCTTTGCTGCGAGACAGTCAATGTTAGAGCGTGGGGACTGCAGTGAGAGGGTTGGATGTGCATTAGCAGTCCAACAGCACTCTCTAGTGGAGGGCACAGACCCTGGCAAACATAGCAGGAAAGCGCATGCGTCAAACTCGCTGCGTTTCGTTGTGTATAATCCTGAAGCGTGTTCACGGCAGGATTTAATCCAACAAGAAAACATTAGGCCACGCCGCTAGCGAGAACGCGGCAGCTGTGTGAGCCGTCATAAACTGGCCATATTTGCCAGTCTCTTGTGGCGTCCCTCAGACTCTGAAGGCTGAATAGTGCAGTGTCTGAGGGGCGCTCAAATGATAGCTCAATCCAATGATGCTCGAGGTGCCTTTGCTGCGAGACAGTCAATGTTAGAGCGTGGGGACTGCAGTGAGAGGGTTGGATGTGCATTAGCAATCCAACAGCACTCTTCAGTGGAGGGCACAGACCCCATCAAACATAGAAGGAAAATGCATGCGTCAAACTCGCTGCGTTTCGTTGTGTATAAACCTGAAGCGTGTCCACGGCAGGATTTAATCCAACAAGATAAACATAGGGCCACGCCGCTAGCGAGAACGCGGCAGCTGTGTGAGCCGTCATAAACTGGCCATATTCGCCAGTCTCTTGTGGCGTCCCTCAGACTCTGAAGGCTGAATAGTGCAGTGTCTGAGGGGCGCTCAAATAACAGCTCAGTTCAGTGACGCTCGAAGTGCTTGTGCTGCGAGACAGTCAATGTTAGAGTGTGGGGGTAAGAACGAGAGGCTTCTCGTAAAGAGCCGTAATAAGAGAATAAAATTTGCCGAAATAGACACGACTCGATACGTCTTAGACGAGACTAGGTCGCGGCGGAGTTTGGCGCGATCCGTTCGGCTAGAGAGGTAGTCAAACGGCATCGCTATATAATAGCAGTCCGCCATGTCACTTAATCGTGGCAAAAACCCGCGCCGTTCGTGATATGCGCTGATAAGGCTGCTTCCAGGACCTCGAAACCTCTTGGTGGAGGTCCGTGAGAAGGGTAATTTATCCACCGCGCGAATAGCCACATAATAGCACACTGAGGAAGGGGAAGCGCGTTTCTCCTGTCCGCTCGGAGGGAGAGAACCGCTTATGCCGGTCAGAGCCTACTCTGAGTTCGAAGCTGCGGTTAGACAACATAGTATAAAGCAAAACTGCTCTGATTAACGCGCTCGAGTAGGGAAGAGCGAGCAAGTGGAAAACTCCAGTGCATCACTGTACTCATAGTCAAGCCGCACATATCGCCCCTAACCAACACCTCGTGCGGGGCCTCGGCGACCGCAGAAGCGAACGGTGTGGGTTAGACGCGAGGCGACTGAAGAAATAGACTCCAGAGCGTGGATACTTTTCTTTATTTTACCATAGCCGTAGGCTATCACAGAGAGAACATGTAGAGAGGCTGCAAACGAATCTCTCATGAGTGCCTCCCTGTGATAAACCCATATACGGCTCTTACCTTTCGTTGACTCATCGCGTCCGCGAAAGAGGAGTTAAACACTGCTCGAAGAATATCGCTGGAGAACGCGAGATGATAGGGCACAGATGATTCGCTATTCCTGAAGGAATGAAATCTGAGCGAAATGGCGCGCTGCACCCAGGTATATCATGCGTTCGCATGCGTAGGGTGGTGCTATGCGCCATTTGGCCAATAGGATTGGCGGGATGGTATAGGGCTTCAGACATTCGTCACACCGGAGGTGTTCCCATACGTGGTGACGTCACCGCAGCATCGAAGTGACCTATGATAGGGAAATAATGTACCACCTTCACTAAACCTAACCTTAACTTAACTGAAAGCATAAATAGAGGCAAACCTGAGGTAAAAATGCCCTTTATCTTGTTTCTACATGAGCTTTGAGCTCTTTTATCATGACTTGTGTTTCATTGGATTTTCATGAGCTCCCTGCATCACAAGTGCAGTGTTTACCAGGTGAGCTTCTGACCAAGTTTACTATGTTAGAAAAGCTAATCATATGAAAGTTGTGTGATGCAGACTTCAAATTGTATTAGTTTATATATCTCACACTATGGTAAAAGTGTTTTAAAGTCAAAACATAGTATAGTGCAATGAACTAAGCAAATATATTTAAGTCTTTGTTAATTCTTTATTAATCAATATTCTGCTCTTGTAATCATCATTTGTGTAAAAAGGAATGCAAGTTGTTGGTGTTTTACTTCCACTAATGGAAGTATATATAGTATATAATTCACTAATTAAGTATATATAGGAATTTATGTATTTATTTTTGATAACCTAATTGTGCAAAAATGTTGGTAGAGGCACTTTTTTTTTTCAAATGAGTCCATGTTGTTTTCTTTATAATTCACTGAATATAGTACAACCACAGAAGGTTGTGATACACTGATCCAACCAGAAGGTGACAGTGTTGTTGTTTTACTCTCACTGACCTCCTTTCACATTGGACAGATGCTTAAGATCCCCGGGACCCTCGATGGAGGGTATTCAAGCACTGATGATTATAGACACCGAAATGTCAAATGACACCCATAATCAAATCACTGTATCAGCTTTGGCACTTAGATGAGGGTAACAGGTTTGGCTCTTCCTCTTAAACGTGTTGGTGTTCTTAGATTACATTTCCAGGCCCAAGGGGGTCTTTCTACACCATTATGTCCTTAGTGACATCGGTCTCCAGAGTGCCCCCCCTGGCGTTCTTTTAGCCAGACAGGCAGCAGAGCTAAGAAAGGGAATTAAGAGGCTCTAATACAAAGCTGGCAGGGAGAAAAACAGTGGGGCTCAATTGTCAGCTTGACAAGACAGTTTCAGCCAGTTCTAATGAGGAGAGAGTAGTCTCAAAGGAAACTGAGAAAGAGGAGCAGGATTTCCTGAGAGAGATCCATATCACAACGAATGGCTGGTATTGCTCATCTGAATCTTTCAGGGAGATTCTTACTGCTTGCGTTGTTTGTATAACCACTGTAGAAGATTCTAGCTCAGGTGCGTTTTGTGATTATTGGCCCCAGGTGTGTGTAGTGTTTCCTCTCTCACTCTACTTCAGCCGCTCTCTTATTTGTTCAGCCGGTTTCACAGAGGATGGTGTGAATGTGTTGGTTCTTTTAAAGAGCTAATGAGGCCCATACCGGCAGGTCCCTGCTGTCCTTCTGCTTTCCTCTTTGTGTTATGTTCACTGTCCCCCGGGTGAACATGAAATATTCCCCTTCAGTCTCTTACCCTGTTTTTTCCTCCCTGCAGAGTTAAAACCTGCTCTCTGATGTGTGTTTGTCTGTGTGTGTTGCTCCGTCCCTCTGTGTCAGGTGCTTGTAGATGTCCCGAGCTCTAATGACCGGAGTTGGCTTTATACCCCTGATATCAACCAAGGGGACATGTGACTGAAGGAGAGAACTCAAAGTCTTACAGAAGGAGCTGCACACACACACACACACACACACACGCGCACCCACACACACACACACACACACACACACACACACACAAACTCTAAACTGTTTAATGACCAAAAACTATATCTGGCTTTATCACAAATTTTATGTACAACCCTGGAACCTGTCCTACAATGAAAAAACAAACATATAGGTTGTTTGTGCAAGCACATTATTATGACCTATATTTACGTTTGAATTTAAGCTTCCTCTAGCGACCATGCAATGTGTGGACTTTTTACACCAATCTCACAGTAATTTTTACATATTTTACAAGGTTGCTTATTAATTCTAATGACTACACCTAACCCCACCCCTAAACCTACTCCTCACAGAAATCATGCAAAATTATGATTTATAGAGCATATACATTTTATGAGCATGTCTGTTCTCTGGGATCATACCCATGATCACATGATCACATCTCATCGTATAACACAATACTCAACTGAGACAATACTCAACAAATGACCTATACAGGAGTATTGGTTGGGGAACAATATATAATATTTGATAAAACAGTTATTTCAATGTTATTATAAATACAATATAGTGGTTTTTAATATCTTTCACAATATAATTAATTTCTGTGATGCACAGCTGAATTTCCATCAGCCATTACTCCAGTATAAAGTGTTACATGATCTTTTTTTTTTTTTTTTTAATACAATAAAATCAAATTTATTCCTGTGACGTAGCGAATTTTCAGCAACATTACTCCAGTCTTCAGTGTCATGTGATCCTGCAGAAATCATTCTAATATGCTGATTTATTATATTGGTTTAGACCCTGTGATACTTTTTTTTTCAGGATTCTTTCATGAATAAAAAGTTAAAAAGAACAGCATTTATTCAAAATAGAAATATTTTCTGACAACATCTTTGCTATTACTTCTATTTTACAAACAATTTAAAACATCCTTACTGAATAAAATGTTTAGTTTCTTTCAAAAAAAGAAAGAATAAAAATCTACTGACCCCAGACTTTTGAACTGTAGTTTATATTGTTAGAAAATATTTCTATTTTTAATAAATACTGTTCTTTTTAACTTTTTATTGATGAAAGAATCCTGAAAAAAGTATCACAGGGACTAAAACAATATTAAGCAGCACAACAGTTTCCAGCACTGATAATAAATCAGCATTTTATAATTATCATGTTACATTGAAAACTGTAAGTAATGTAATGATGCTGAAAATTCAGCGCTGCAACACAAAAATAATTCAGATTATAATCGATTTTTAAAAAAGCATTTTACATAATGATATTTCATATTTCTATTTATTTTTTTTATTTTTTTTAACTGTATTTTTGATCAAAGAAATGCAGCCTTGGTGAGCATAAGAAACTCCTGTAAAAAAAAAAAAAAACATTGAAAATTTTTCAGATCCCAAACTTGACCAGTAGTATATATATTATAAATTATATGAATATGAATATATACATGTAAATACATATACATATTTTAAAATTATATACAGTGTGTATATATTTGTGTTCTGAATGTGATTTATCATGATATTTTTTTTCACAGCACTACTAATATATATATATATATATATATATACATACACACCAGACAACCAATAATAATAATAAACAAAAACAGCCATTATTAACATTAAATTAACATGAATGTTTGAAATCTTCATTTGGAAACAATATTTCTAACAGCTTCTGAAGCTTCTGGAACTGGAGCAACACTTAATAGACTCCCTGTCTGATCATTTTGGCTTTGCCCACCTTCATCCTTCATTGGGACAGTTAGTGATACCGCAAAAGGGTAAAACTTTGGGACCTGTATGTGTTTCTTGACTGTGAAGAATATATTAAAAATGTAAATGAAATATTTTTTTTTTACATTTTAAAATAACTATTTTCTCTTTGAATATATTTTAAAATGTGATTTATTCCTGTGATGCAAAGCTGAATTTTAACCATCCTTTAATTAGTCTTCATCATCATATGATCCTTCAGAAATAAATCTAATATGCTAATTTACGGATCAAGAACCTGTGAACTTTGAATTTACAGCTGAAAACAGCCCACGTTAGGCAGGAAAGCTAATCTCTAGCAACCCTCCAGCTGAAGCACCATTTAATATGATCTCTGGGAAGTGAAAGCTGTTTTGAAATCTCAGAACGTAACACTTGAACAAGGTTTGAGTAATGAATGTGGGCTCAGGTCTCTTCTCTTTTGCATAAGTGCTTTTAAACATCTCAGCTGAACTGCTTGAGGAGTTTTGCTGTTGTCAGCCTTTGAGGTCAATGACAAATTGTGTCTAATAAAACTTTGAGTTTTCCTGAATCATGGAAGAGCACACTTGGTATACTAATGTTTACCATTAATATGATGTATGAAAATGAGATTGCACTTTTAGACAAGTTGTGTATGTTTAAGGAATAGTGCTGTAGCAGCATCATTGCAGCTTTATTTGTATTAAAACAGTTTTCAGAGTACACTGTTTGTGCATTAGCATTGTCTCAAGAGGTCATGTTAATAGTGAAGCTTGTTGCTGTTAGATTTAAAACTGCATCTCAGGTGGTTTATTTAACAAAAAGCTGCATCTGAATATGCACAGTTGGAGTTCAAAAGTTTGGAATAATTTTGGAATCAGTTTTAATTTTAATAATAAAATAATAATAATAATAATAATAATAATAATAATAATGTGAAATATTATTACAATTATTTTCCAGCATCCATAATTCCAGTCTTCAGTGTCAAATGATCCTTCAGAAATAATTATAATATGTTAATTTGCTGCTCAAGAAACATTTCTTATTATTATCGATACTGTGTGATTCAAAACAGTTGTGCTGCTCAATATTTTTGTGGAGATTGTGAAACACTACATTCAAAATTTTGGAGTATGATTTAAAATGATACATTTATTCAACAGGGATGCATTACATTGATTTCTGAAGGATCGTGTGATAATGAAGACTGGAATAATTGCTGCTGAAAATTTTACAGTTTATTCAAATAAAAAGTTACTTTCAATTTTAATACCTTTTCACTATATTACAGTTTCTACTGTAAATGCAGACTTGGTGAGCAGAAAAATCTGAATTCTAAACCTTTTGACCCCCAGTTTAAATATTCAAGTATTCAAAGATTGAAGCTGGTTGGATCACCTCTGGCAGGATTACGGTTGTGAGGCTCTGTAGCCTCCAATTCTGTCAGTATTGCATATCTTGGTAATGGAATTTTTGCTCATTCTTTCAGAGCAATATTGCTCAAGCTCTGTTGTGGTATGTTTTAGGTCATTGCCCTGTTGGAAGATGAATCGTCTTCCAAATTTCAGTGCTTTTGCGGATTGCTTCACGTTGTCCTCAGGGATTCTACTATACGTGGCTCCATCCATTTTTACTCCTAACTTTATGAGTTTTCCAATCCTTGCCGCAGAGAAGCCTCCCCAAAGCCTAATGCTGCAACCAGCATGCTTCACTCTAAATATTGTGTTCTCCGTGCGATGTACTACAAGGGTTTTGCCTTTTTAACAGCATGGAGGTCCAAAATTTCATGCTATCAGACCCTTGTGTGTACCTTTAGATGGTTGTGCCCTTCACATGCTTTCAAATGGATATTACTATCTTGTTTACAGTATAAGAACTTTCTTATACTGCACATGATTATATGTTCTGTTTTTGTCTACCATTGATTTGCACACAAAATGTGAGTCTCTACCCTTAAACTTTACCCTGTTCAACATTTGATTTCTGTACTTAATTTGGCTCAAAATACTGATAACAAGGAGACCATCAAAAATGCGTGAGCTTTGTTGAGAATATGCTCATCTTCTTTGGTTTATAGCTGCAAAGGAAGCAACGTTTCATTTGTTTAGCAAAGGAACACCAGTCTCCTCTAGGCTTATGTCGAAATCCTCTGACATTTGTCATGAGCGGTGTATTGTTTTGCTCTTTCCTTTCTGCTTCTGCATTCGTCACATCTCACCTGAGCTTATGCTACGTCCTACATCATCCGCTGGAACGCTACTCTCTCGTGAACGTGCGTATGACCATTAGCGGAAGAAAGATTATGGATTATAAAGTTTTAAATATAGATATTTTTTTATCTATCCTGCGACCAATATCTAAATATATAATAAACATTATAATGTCATGAAAAGTGTAACAAGCACACACTCTTTATGCTGTTTGCATGGTGGCTACCATTGGTAAGACAGAACTAAGGGGAACAAACTTCGACAGAACACCAGGATGGAGGGTGTCATTTTTTTTGCATTTGGCTCCGCTTGCCCTTTCAAATCAGTGAGTAGCTCACTTGTGCAAGATATGAATTATTACCTCTCAGAAAGAGAGGAAAAGAAGGGGAGGTGTGTGGGGGGGGGGGGACTGGCAATGTAAAAGCGTACTCCGTAAAGAGTCCATTGCTGGTCTGAGAAATATAAAACTTTAAAATAGCCACTGACATTTACACTAGCTCCCCATGTCTGCTGTTTTAATAATGTCACTGTGAGGAAAGAAAAGCGTGCACACCTGTGATGAGTCGAGAAATTCTCCACTGTTATACGAGGAAACTGATTGAGCGAGAGAACAAGTTCAACCAAATTTAAGCTTTTACTTTTTGCTAATGTGCTAGACTAAACTGTATTCTCCAAAGTACAAATAACAACTGCTTCCTTCACATGTAGTTCCCCTCTGGGATGGTCTTTCACAGAACTGAAATCTCCTTTTTTCATGCTTGTTATACTGCTGCTCTGTGGTGGAAAAATGTAAAAATTTGTGGTTAACCCTCGTTGTGTTCTGATCATTTTGCCAGGACAGGATTTTGTTTTTTCCAAAATTGCTTTCGGACTTTGTTCTCACAAAGTATAACAAAACATATCTTGGTCACGTTTTTACTAATCATGACAAGACTAAATGTGAGATACATTTGAGACCTGTCAGGGTGTGGGGCAGAAGAATTCTAACCAAATTAAAGTTGGTAGTCTGTATTTGTATAATGTATGGGAAATACTGTAATAGATAAAAAAATAAATGATTTAGTTGTCATTTTTTCAATTTTCATTTGCAGTCAAACCAGTTGTAAAATGCTGTCACTTATGTTAATAACTGAACTCTGTGTGCAGAGAACCAGATTAACCACTGTGTGTAAATATACTTTTGTTCCACTTCAGATCATATGTAGCTGAACCATCTTGACCTCATGTGGTCGAAGGAGCGCTGGCGACCCATACTGATATCTGATTTAATCTGGTTTCACCCTTTGCATGCTCTCTCTCTCTCTCTCTCTGTTTGATGTTCAGATTGCTAGCCTGTCCTGCACAGCAGATACCAAGCCAACTCCGCGGGTTGCTACACAGTACCCAGTGTTAATGGGGTTCTGTTTATGACTGGCCTGGCTCTGCTTATAGAGGAAATATAGTCACAGCGCCAATAATGTCGGTGTATGTGTGCCTATGCTCACTGAGGCATAGCTTATATTTGGGATGTTTTTGTCTTATGTTATTGTAGTTATATTTTGCAAGCATGCCCAATTAGGAGGCCTTGTGAGCTTTTTTTTTTCCCCACTCGGATGTGTTAGCATTTAATGTTTACACAGCAGTTCAAACAAAAAAATTAAATTATTAAACATGTATGTCTTGTTTCCATTTTGTTGATTTAACCTGGTTTTCTTGTGTTCTAATTGGTTCATTCTGTTCACCTGTTGTTTTGTTAGTTGCCTCAGTTCTTTTTTTGCTACATGCTTATATGTCCTCAGCTCTCCCTCAGTGTTTGTCAGGTCTCATTTATGTTGCCATATTTCAATCTTGTTCCCAGTATTTTTATTAGAAAATATTTTATATGGTTTAAATCGGAGTAAAGTATCTGCAGGTGTTTAAAAGCAATAATTCTCAAATTTTACTAATATGGTCACATGTGTACTATGGAGTGGAGAACAAGGAATATAGGGAGATGAATAAATCCAGAGAACACTCACTTAGCACATGTAAACAGGAGCAATAATGGATGCTGAACTGAAGACAGGGATTAACATTTGCACATGACGAGACACCTGGGAAACAATGAAAAACAGGGAACACCTGGAATAGAAAACAATCAGAACAGGAAACAACCAAATCTGGGCATAAACACTGGGAGCACACAAGCCTGACTAGACGCATCCTCACAAAATACAAAAATCAAAGTCAGACATTCACAGCAAATAAATCTCATCATACAACTCCAGCAGGAAGCTCGCACCTAGAGCGGCATCGTACCAGCTCACCCGGTTAGATAGCGCAAGAAAACCCTACACATATTGTTCCAACCTCAGACCACACTGTGGTCAACACAGTCTCACCTGCTGTGGACCCCACAGCGCATCCTCAGCTGCAGTCATTTTTTGTGTTCCAGTATTCTGTCACAGGTGCACTAGTGAATGGAGTGCAAGGAACAGAGAAAGATGAGGAGTACATCAATCCGGAGAAGTTTAATTAAAACAAAGAAAACTCACATAGACATAAACAATGCTAAACACAGGGAACACTATTTAAACACATGAAAAGAAGAGAGGATGAGAATGAACGGGAAACACCTGGAATAGAATCAACATAATCAGGACAGGAACAGGAAACTAACCAAATATGGGCATAAAGCACATGGGGAACAAAACACAACACAAGCCTGACAAATGCATTAATAATGTATGTTTCAGTGACTATATAAATGTATGAAAATTTTCATATTTTCATATTTTACATATGGATGCAACTAATAAGATCATTTTATTTTATTGACACTGACAGTGAAACCGTAATTACAGACATTTCTAGCTAATCTGAATAGAAGTCATCTGTCACCCTTTATTAGATATCAGAACCACCCAGTAAATATAACGATCAGTTTCTGTGATAACAGACATGACCGAACGCACAAGTGAAACAGCTCTAATGAGTCAACTTCATCTCGCCTGTTAATTACTTCAAACACATTCTGCTCTGTTGCTTATGGGACTAATTATGAGGCAGACAGGCAAAGATTTCAAAGTGTCTCTCCAGAACGTTGTAATGTCAAATGGGTGTGTATTCACGGATAATGGTGCCAAGAGAGACACACAGGAAGTTCTTCTCCATGGGGTTGGTTTGCTTTGATGGTTTTGTATGAGGAGCTTAGCACATGCCATAAAGATGTGTATCAATTCAAAACAATGGCTGTTTCAGTACTTTACTGCAATAGGCAGTAGGCAGCAATGTGTCAGTAACCTATATTTATTGAATCAATTTTTTTTCTTTCATAAAATTGGGTGAGAAAAGCAAGAGTGAGTCTGGATGACAAATAATGTGACATGAATGGCTGTTTATGGTTTTGAAAATACATTTTCCAAAAAATGGCAAATGGTATAACCATCAAGTAAACTATAATATTTTACTTGAATATAACATCAAGTAAAATGTAATATTAATATAACATACTTTTTTCTTACATATTTAATACAAAGTGTATTAAAAATATAACAATTGTTTTCTCAAAAAAAACATCCTTTTTTTTCTCTCTCTCACATCAACATTCCCAGATATTGTAAACTGTGTTTGATTTGTCCATATCTTTCTCCTGATTCAGACTTTTTAAAAATAATAAAAAAAGATGTCTCATCTTAGCTATAAGCAATGGTTTGAAGTAAAAACAAACAAACACACACACTCTTCATGATGGATGTGTGGATTACAAATACACACGCAAGGTCAAAAAATGATTTAGTTTTTTCAAAATATGCATTTGATATCACTATAATTAATATATAATATAATTTTAATGCTCAACAGAAAATATTAACATAAATTATTAATTATACTCACAGGTTGAGATTCAGTGGAGCAGCTGGTCCAAATAAACAGTCTACTGAGCCATCTTTCAAGAGCAAGCATTTTGCGAATCCTGTGTTGAACTCCTTGAGATTGGAGAAGCTGTCATCAGTAAAATGACAGGAACACAAAAAAAGATTAGGGTTGTAATGCTTTGGTACCGTGGGAACAAAAAAGTATTTAAACCACTGATTATTAGCAGCCTCTTTATTTTGAGGTGAAAATAAAACGAATTTACTTTCACTTGCTACAATGTTTGAGGGCTGGTCAAGTGGTTCGCAGCTGTCCAACGTAGAACATAGGAGGACATTATGCAAATGTGTCACCCTGTGACATGTGTAGCTATTGCAGAAGTGGGATTCAAATTACTGACTACTTTATTTCGGTCAATTCTTTCTTTTGGGAAACAGTAACTTTTATTTATTATGCACTTTCGGTTTTACAACTTTGCAGATAGTTTGCATTCATGTACAGCTACATTACACACTGCATGAAAGGCAATATTAAAGGCATAACAAGGGCACTTCAATTGATGGACTGGAGTCCATCAGTTGGATTACTTGTGGATTATTGTGATTTATTTTATCAATGTTTGGACTCTCATTCCGACAGCACTCATTCACTGCAGAGGTTTCATTTAACGCTCACTTAAATCTATTTAAAATTTATTTTAGATCATGACATTGCGGTGTCTTGGATGCCTGATGGAAATAATTTCATCAGGATGTAAAGTGCTTTCATGCACAAAACCTTGCCTGTTAAGTCATTGACTGACTGAGCAGCTGCCAGCTGTTTTGGACACAGTCTTTATAAAACCAACATATGCAGCATCAGCTGACCTCGACCGTGACAGCCATTATGTTGACCTCCGTGTGAACCCTGTCTTTTTTTTACTTGCTTATTTTGGCAGGCTGTCCCTGAGGCAGCTGAGCTGTGTCGAGCTTCACCCCACTTCAAAGGGAGAATATAGGCCTGCTTTGCATAATCTAGCAGAGAGAAGAAGAGCAAAAAGCACAGCAGAGAAGCTGCAGCAGGAACATACCGCGTTTGATAATCTCTCCCCCACCACTAGTCACAGATCTGCTGACATCCCAGCACAAAAGGGAGAATGATTGGACATCAAGCTTAGTCTTGGAGTCCGGCTGTGATTATGTTCATGTGATTATCGTTTTGTTTCACTTGATCTGAAAGTCCAAACCGCCGGAGCCTATATCGGCTATTAAAAGAAGCAAGGCCGTCATTTTCATAAAATGGTCACTGATGATTAAATGCCATATATCAAATTTTGATGATTCATATATATATAGATGTAAGCAAAGCTGAGGCTACTCGCTAGGCATTTATTTCAGATGCCCTTCCACCAGTGCCGTTTGGGTAGCTGTAGAGTCGTCAGCTGGGAGCCACCCTTTCCAGCCCTTTCTAGATGTTTCGCTCCTTTAATCCCGGAACATCTCTGGGTGGTGGAGCAGCCGCCCTAGGATCTGGCTCTTCCCCAAGGCTTGTCTTTTCTGCATAGTCAGAGCCTAAAGCTCCTCTGCTATGCCTTTTCCGCCAGATCTTTTGGGCCTTTTGCAGCTTGGGGCCTCTGACACTCACAGTCTTAATGAAACGCTGTGTGGAGATTCCAGTGAAGCCTCTGCAGCCAACCTCTTCTATATATATATATATATATATATATATATATATATATATATATATATATATATATATTGCTCAGATCCAACGTAGATGTGCACCACCTTTCTGTTTTCAGAAAACACCTTCCCATAGTACCAACTCCCCATCCCACTGAGCTCATACCAAAATTTCTGTCCAAATATCCTGCCTTAAAGGAATGCTGAGTTAAGTCTGGCCTTAGATCCTGAACTCCTCATAAGCAAGGTCAGTCACAGTCCAGCGTGGTTTAATGTCCATCACTTGAAAGTAATGGGTTGAAGCAGTTCTTTTGCTGATCTGAGACTGGTTTTACAGTTCTGTCATGGGCATTTTTCCCACAGCAGATTCAGAAGGAGGTTTTGACTGAGAGGCCGCATGAAGACAGAAAGTATCACCCTTCAGCTGCGGTCATAACAGTCTCTCCTGCTTTATATAGCCCATTTAATATGACTCTTAATTAAGCTGACTACATATCTAACTGACCAACCTACCATTAAAAATGAATGAATGGTGCCACATGATGCAAGTAGAAAGCTAAGGGATTGTGCATGTGTAGGAGGAGGAAAGAGAGTATGGAGAAAGATATTTAAATGCCTCGTTAAGTGGGCTTTTTAATAGCTTGGGGAATTATTTTTCAGTCAGTGGGCAATATGACCATTTTATACATTTTATTATATAAACATATTCTGCATTTGATTTGACATACCCAATTTGTTTAACAGTTCCATATTAATTCAAGTACAGATTGAATTTGTCATCAAGTAATAAAAATCATACTTTATTATTTTGAATAACAGTAGTGGCAAAAGAAGTAAAAAAAAAAAAAAAGTATAAAAAAAAGCAAAAAGCAGAAAATTAACTTTTTTAAACGTGACAGCTTCATTTTAAACAATCAAATATGAACATTTTTATCTCCCCATGATAAATGCCATAGCACTGCTATGAGTGATATTTTCTATTTTTAATTTAACATTATAATAAATGTTTTAGTGTGTCTGTCAAGTTGTCCACTCTTTTATTTTGACCTTTACTTCAAATGAAAGCTGGCAAAACAAAGTTGTTATTAAATCACAAAGCTGACATCACTTACTTGGAGAGAATAATAACTTGATAATATTGGGTAAGCTTTCAAACTGACAAAGGGATATGAGTTTCTTAAGATAATGTACAGTGCATGAGGGGTTCTCAACTCTGAACAAGCTAATCAAGGTCTTCAGCATCACTAGAAAGTTACTGGTAGGTGAGTTTAATCAAGAAAGTATGATCTTTTGTTCATTTGTCCCTAAAAGGGTGAACATTTTCATGTTACATTTCATAGATTTTGTTTAATAAATACTTAAATTGCCTGAACTTGACCAAAATCCTTTTTTAAAGCATCTACATCTACCTATCACAATGACACAAATTTTGTTTTAAAGACTATTTGATTTTCTAAATTGTATGATGTTCCAAAATCACTGAATACCAGGGATGACGTATATTTCACAGCATTGCTCTTTTTTGTTTTCACAAAGTTGCCAGTTTTCTTGAAAGCCAGTTGTTCTTGAGTCATGTTTAGAGTTAACATGCATAAAGGCAAGGAGGTATAAAGAGTCTATACACTTAAGTAAAGATAGAACAGATGTTGTAGGGCTGTGCAATCATTTTTGTAAAACAGATCTCTGTTTTAATTATTCATTTGATCTAAATATTTTTTTATAAAACTTGCTGTTTAAGTAAAAAATTCTCTGTGTTGCTGTTGTGTTGTGTTTTGTTCCTCATGTGCTCCCCGTGACCCAGTTTCTCCTGTGTCTGATTCTGTTCAATTGATTCACCTGTGTTCCCCTGATTATCCTTGTTTACTTCCAGTTACTTAAGCCCAGTATTTTCCTGTGTTTAGTGTCCAGTGTTTTTTCAGTGTTATCCAGTGTCCAGTATCTTGAGTGCATCATTGGTGTCATTGATGACTGTCACATAAAGGTCCAGAGGCCAGGTAGTCATTACCTCAACAGCTATAACATGCTATAAACACTTAAAACTTTCATTACTTTTTTAGTCTTTGTGTATCTTTGGCAAAAGTGAGCTTTCACCCATTTAATTGGATCATTTTCAGCAGTGTGTGACCTCTTTGTGTATCTAAAACACTGGTTTGCTGGTCAGTATTGACTGTAATTAAACGCCTTTTTTAAAATACCCTATCCCAAGTGTATATTTTAGAAACCTAATGAATCTAACAACATACAACAACAAGTACAAAGTTAATTGAAGAAAACAATGTATAATATTTTCAAAGGATTTCCTTAACTGTTGCTTGTGTTCCTCATGAAGGTCCTTGTTTTATTGTTCAGGAACTCAAAGAGTTCCCCTAGTTTTACCCTGAATCTTTTAGGCAATTTTGGTTCGATTAAAACAATTTGTGGTGTGATTGCTCTATTAGTGCACTTCATTTGAAAAAGTTTGAACACTTTCTTCCGAATTATGGTGCATACCAAACAAGTGGACCCAAACCCCCTGAAAATTGTGCTTCACACTGTGTGGTTTTAGCAATATATGAATGACACATGCACCAAAGACATCTAAATGAACCAAAAACCGCACCTGATGTCACAAGATATGACAATAAAATGGACAGAATGCTCAAGCATACCTGGTTCTTTTCATTATAGGAACTGTGTTGCCCAGTACAGTTTGGTACAGTCATCGGAACCATTGTCTTCTTGCAACAGATTTCCATTGTTTTAGATGTTTGGTAAATTGGCAAAATATACATCATTAAAGCTGTCCAATCAGATTTTAACTATCATGCCTTTTGTTTTGTATTTTTAAGGTATGATGTTAAAAATGACAGTGTGAACACAAAGCAAACCAGGATTAAAAGTAAGTGTATATATATTTTTCCATTGGTCCAGACCAAAGAAACCAAGAGAAATTGAAGTACATGGTTAAACACACTCTTATTTCTCTCCATTGGACAACTGAATAGACAACAGAAGAACACTGACATCCATTTCGGGTCAAGAGGTCAGAGTATGAAGCACAGCTGCTGAATGCCAAAATATGTGATGGCTGAGTTGGTCCAAGGATTTTGAAAGTGCAAATTAAAACTGTTAAGTTCATTTCTGGGGTCTGACTGAGCAAAATAACATCTTCTGGACTTGTGCCAAGGTCTGGCAAGCTTTTGGGAGCTCTGCCTCATTGCTCATGATATGCTGATGAATCAGGTCAATTAAAAACAGACATGATGAGAAGGCAAATTAGTGGCACTAAGGAACAGATGACTGGCAGCTATAAGAGAACCAGGCTGATCACCTGGGATGTAGGGAGGCTGTAAATCAAAATAAATTCATGACTTTTTTTATGTGAATTTAATATTGTGCGTTCACTCATCATACATGGCTGAATCTATTTTAGACTGATATAATAATGGTGTCACTAACTATGAAATAGCTGCAGTCTATAATCTATGAATACTAAAAAAAAAAAAAAAAACATTTAAAATAACTTCATGCTATCAATTCATGTTTTAATATAGAGTACCTTGTCAGGCCTCTTTCTACAGTAATCTATGGGAATCATGGGAATTTCTTGCTGACCTAACCAGACAATTGATCTGTGTTAAATAAAGAATTTGTACTAAATTCCAGTAATAATAAACCCCTGCTTGCTTCTGATCTGAAAATGAAAACATTCCTATCACTTATTTATGCATGACATCTAATAAATACACACATCAAATAAACACAAAGGTAACCAGAGTGACAACAAACTGGTCCATAAAATATAAGAATGCTTATCATCCAAAATCTTACTGTCATCCTCAAAAATATATTAAAATGATGTGTTTTAGAGATGTGCTCTCATGTAAGCTCATTCGTCCTGCTGTCTGCATGCCACATATATAGTAGTAATTTTGCTATATATATATATTGCTGGCCATTGATGTGCATCATCTAAATGGATTATTATTATTTATTTTATTTTTTCAATTAAAAACTGCATAGTTCATGGGAACGCACATGGTGCCACTTATTTAATACTATTTAGGCAGAAAACTACTACCTCAAATATACAAATATATATAGTTTTGCATTCCAACATCCATGAAAGAGCTGCAACTGCAGAACATTTAATAACAGACATCAGTTTTGGAGAGAAGGGTGAGAAGTAGACTCCCTCCAAAATCTCTGAAGCAACTGGCAGATGTTCTGATAGACATCGTTCACCTGGAAACCATTCAAGTTGTTGGAATCTATTCTAAGCAGGCTGGAAGTTATACAAATATTCAAAAAACACTTACATAATCTAATATTTCCCTAAGCATTCACATTATTTTGTCCAACCCCTATATTTTGTATTTATGTAATTTTTTATGTAATTTGGAAGGAATAATGGAGAATGACATTGTTATGTAAGGCAGAATATGCTGTGTGCATTGGATTCTAACTGATAGCTAATTTGCAGCCTCTGTCCCTGGCTAGGTTTATTTAAAATAGTTATGAATATAGTTATAGCTAAAAATACAATTTTAATTTTACATTTAATATGAATCGATGTGGATGTGAGGTTGGATGTTCTTCACGGGTCTGCTGCCACAGGGCTAATTTGACAGAGAGACTGTGTAAAACAGACATAATCCATTTTAAACTCTACACAGCTTTGTCTCATTAGAGTCTGTACTTCGAGCTCCAGTGTGCTGACTTCATTAGCTAATATTGGACAGTAAAATTGGCTGTTGAAAAAGGCTAAGACATCCGGCGCTGCCAAGGAGGAGTCCAATATTAGCTAATGATATTGAGCTAAAATGAGCTTACAGTGGCACACAATTGCTACCATTTCAAGCTAACATCCGTGCAGTGCCATAACTTTTGTTAGTCCCCCAGTGTGAGGAAATTGATGGTTAATATTAGGCCTATATCCCCTCAGGGAATTGCTAATTTGTCATTCAGCTATAGCTTTATCAGTGTTTTGCTAGTGTAAGACATTTACATTTCCTGTGTATTACTCCCTCACATCGACACCGGAGAAATACACTTTTGGCTCGTTTCCACTGAGCGGTACGTTACAGTACAGTTAAGTACATTTCAATTTGGAATGAGTAACCCTGCTCAGACTTGCGTTTCAAACATATGCTACAAGCTGTACTACGGTAAAGTTCAAATTAAATATATAATGTTAAACATAACTTTATTCTAAGCCAAAACAATGATAAAGAACTTATAACAGATTCATAAGACCATGAATGACTGATAAATATAGCCAACTGTTTATCATGTTTTATCACTACAAAGACATCAGAGCCAGTGGCAAATATCAGAAGGGCTAGCCGAGCTAAGGCTATTGGGATACAAGTCAAGTCAAGTCATCTTTATTTATATAGCACTTTAAACAAAAAAAGATTGTGTCAAAGCAACTGAACAACATTAATTAGGAAATTTTCACAGATGAAATGTCATCATCTCCGTACAGTTTTAATAGGATCTGTGCAATCATTTGCAATCAAGTCAATGACAATGATGAACAAATTCCTTGTGTGTTTGCTCGCACCTGGCGAATGAAGCTAATTTTGATTCTGATTCTGATACATGCGCACTGAACGCCTGGTGATCGCCTTGAGCTCCGAAATCGGCATAGTAAAATATTTTAAAAATAGGCGCTATCTTTATAAATAATTTTTAATTTTAAATTTTAAATTTATTTTATTTTTTTTTAATTTTAAACAATTACATTCTCACCTGAAAACTCTTTAAACTACATTTCATGACACAATAGCAGTATTGTTTTAAAAAAAAATTGCCCATTTCTTAGGGGAAATATGTTTCACAAGAATAGACAAGAATGCAAATTGAGAAATGGCTATTGTATGTGTGAAAATATAGATTTATAAAATACACGGTTAGATGTATTGCGCACTCTGATGTAAATAAGCCCAACACTCACAGCAGAGTGGGACGAGTGAAGGAAAAGCTTTATCCCCTTTGTATCGCACAAAAGTGACAATTCTAGTCAACCAATCAATGTTGTGCTGTGAGTTTTATCCCAATGGAAGGGTACCAAAAAAGTGGTATGGTACAGTTTGCTGTTTTGGTACCATTCACAGCTTCTGACAGCGAAAAAAAAAAAAAAAAAAAAAAATGCATAGTGTACTGTACGAACCATACCGTTCAGTGGAAACGAGCCATTTCATTGCAAGGTGACAACTGTTTGAAGATCAGATAAAGCGATTGAGGTTTGCTTGTTTTTTTTTTTTTTTTTTTTTTTTACACATATACCTTGATTCTTTGGTCAAGGTCGCTTTCTCCTTCATCAGCATAGCAAACGCATGCCTTGTGTATTCAATGAGCTAATGCTCGATCATGCAACTCCAAAGTGTGCAGTCTGCAAGTTGTACTAGCATAGACAAAGCTTTGGAACGGCTCAGTCTCCAGGGGGATTTGTGTATGTAAAAGGGAGGGAGAATTTGAAAATGTCTGAAACATTAATAATGCTGTAATCTGATATTGATTTCACTTGGGGCAAAGGCATTCATCTAGCAGGGATAGGATGACTAATGAAGGATTTATGATATGTGGCTTATCTCAGCAGACACTTATTAGAAGTTTAGAGGTTGATATGCTCCACTGTTTGAGTGTGCACATTTGAGCATGTCTTTGTGTGTTAGTACATCTGTGAAGTTTGTTATGATTGCTTAAAAGTTTGGATAGGGATATTAAAGGGTTTGCAGTGACTTTAGAAGCTTGTGCAATTTTTTTTTTCCCTGTTTTAAAATAGATATGTCAAACTATGTGGGAAACTAAAATATTGAAGAAAAAAGATATGTATTAGAAGGGTCTTTTTAAAAATCAGTTATGTATGTTGTTTTAAGCATAATATAGCTCAAGCCTGCAACATTGTCCGCAAAGTATGACCTGTCATAATGTCATGAAAGACATTCAGTAGTAGTACATTTGTGCAAAAACAGTCTACTTTAGTAAGTGTTGACAGGGTCTCTTTGTGAGGTTTTACTGTACGTTCATAGCTTTTAGGTGTGAGGCCACAATAATTTCAAACTAATAAGACTGAAACTCTTGTGAATATTTGAACTCACAATATAACTATGACTTTATACCTGCATGTACAGAAATTTGGCAATTTACTCTTGGAGGACTTGTAGTTATTTTTGCACTTACTGGAACAGAATGAAAAAAAGAACAAAATGTGATGAAAAAAAGACACAAGTTATTTATAAGAAATATAAATAACTTTTTTTGGTTCTGCATTCGTTTCTGTTTTGCATTCTCATTGCTCATTTCTGCTCTTTGCTAAGAAGGACAATGTGCACATTGACAATTGATCGGCCAGATATTTTTTCACTGTTTGAAATCTGCAATATCATCTGCAAACAGGTCAGTTTGGATACCTGGGACTTAGTTCACCTAAAAAATTTAGTTCATCTGAAAGTCCATAAAACCGAAACTCTGATGCTTCAAAAAGTAATCTAAGTCATCTGGAAAGACACAACTGCTTTATATGATGAACAGATTAAATGTATGCTTTTATTCACATTTAAAGATTGGTTAATGCACATACTTAGAGTACATCAGATATGGTAAACAAGCCCAAATGTGCTTGATTGATGCCAATCTGTTCACTAAACAATTGTGTCTCTTCAAAAAACTTGGATTGAACCATGCGATTCAGGTTGCTTTAATGGTGTCTTCCTGAACTTTTTCCAAACATCAAAATTTTGGTTTTCTGGACTTTCAATGAAAAACTGAAATTTGTCGGTGAGCTAACTCTTCAAGTCCCATATTGTAACTAAAGTGTCAAGTCACAGATGTTATGGCAAATTTTCTAAAAGTTTTTAAAAAATGCAATTGTCAAATGTGCAATTTTTTTGGACCAACAAAAGAGCAGCAATGAGCAACAGCCAATTAAACTGTTGCAGAATGCAGTGAAAGAATGCAAAAGAAAAGTGATGCACCAGAAAAAAAAGCATAGTCTTAAATAAGTCTTATTTTTTCAACTTTTTAATTCTTCCTCCCAATATGTGCATATCACTGCAACGATTACCATGCTGCCGTGCTTGTGAGTTTGTGCAAGAACACATTTTTCTCAGTGAAGCAAATGACACTGTATTTGATGTCTGCTCCAGAACTTTAGTCTTTTGAGCTGAATAAAGTCAAATCGTTTTTATTTGTATTGTCAATGTTGTTTCAAAGCAGCCTTACATATAATCACGTCTTAATGTCTTAAAGCTCCAGCTTGAAAAAAATAAATAACAAATAAATTATGTTTAGGTTGAGGTGAATCAGACCCAGCTGGGATTACTGGCATTGCAGTGAATATGTATATGCTAAATATTATCTAGTTTCATAGTATGTGTAATACTTCAAAAGGCAATCATCATCAGTCGTGTAATGTGCATCTGGTTTATATTTCTCACTTTGTTTCCCTCGCTTGCTTATTTGCTTATTCTGCCAAGTACGCCACTGATAGGTCTGTGATAATTCTTTATGCTGCTCTTTATATGTATGTATCAGAGGTGTTAATTTGTAACAGCTGGTCTAACAGAGATCTTCCATGAGTCACAAAGTGTTATGAGGCATATTGGTATCTGTGTGTGAGTGTTTGTAGATTAATTTACATGCTTTGTGTCAGGTTGAATTAGAAACAAAAACTTTAAATGGGATTAGGTTTGACTGTGACTGCTACACAAATCCAGGTAAACAAGGTATTTCAAAAGCTCTGTGTGTGTCTGACTGGATGTATGTGTGCATTTCTGAGAAAGAGAGAGAGAGGCAATCTCTTGCAGCCAGCAGACAGGACAAGGCTTGACATGATGCAAATTTCCAGCTGCCTCACTTGCTTCTGGCTGATGTAGTGTGTGTGTGGCATAACACAGTCTCTTTAAATGACCCTGAATATGTTTGTTGACACATGCCAGAGGAGACCTTTAATTCTTTCCAGTAATTCACAGCAGTAAACCAAACTATGAAAATCAGTCCAAGCGAGTGCAATCATTTTCTAATAAATAAACAGACATGCGACAGAATAATAATTTGAAAATGTAAATCAAAACATCCAACCGGGAAGATGCTGTAATGTATTGGATAACAAATAATTAACCCATTTCTAGATTTGATTTTCATGTGAATGCCAGTGTAAAAATTGACCCCCAAAAGCTAAAATGTCTAGGGTGGTTGTCACAGTGTTGCTATGGGGTTGCTAAGGTGTCCTGGTTGGTTTTAGGTGAATGACAAAGACTGTCTAGGGCAAAGAACAGCAAAAATATATTAAAATCCAATTTAAAACTCAAGTTAGAAATGCAAGTTGTGTTATTGACATTTGTTTTGAAACTTTTATACAATTTTCCAAAAATCACTCTACAAATGTCATGCAGTGGAACCATCAAAAGTAATGTTTATCTTCTTTACACCTTATAGAGGATCAGATCAGATATAGGAATGTACATGACTACATTTCGTTTAAAATCCCCACCCCCTGCATTAGTCTGCACATCAATTTGTCGAAAAACTTTAATTTTTAAGAAATAATAGGTAAAGATCATGCTAAACCACTTAAAGGTAAAGCGTCACCACAACTCTGAGGTAGGGTGTCTACCATCAAACAAACCAGAAGTGGGACAATTACTAAGTTCGTGAAAGACAATGTGGTATGTTACCAACACTAAAACATAACTGTTATATAATTGTTATGTGGAGGGGTTGGGATGAACTCAGATGCAGACAGGAAGTACCAAACACAGGATTTATTAATCACAAAAAGGGGAAAACAAAACCCACGAGGGGGAAAACAACGACTAGGGTAGACACTAAATTACTTTACAAGACACGATAAACAAAGACTCTGAACACTAACTACAAACAAACACTCACGGTTATACAAAGACTTCTTAAAGGGGTTACAAGGATACGATATCTCACGAGGCTGACAGGTAGAAACACTTATGTGGAACAATCACAAGTAGGGACAATCACAAGTAGGGACAATCACAAGTAGGGACAATCACAAGTAGGGACAATCACAAGTAGGGACAATCACAAGTAGGGACAATCACAAGTAGGGACAATCACAAGTAGGGACAATCACAAGTAGGGACAATCACAAGTAGGGACAATCACAAGTAGGAACAATCACAAGTAGGAACAATCTCAGTGTGGAACAATGAACCGACAAAAGACAGAGCACACTAGGGGATCTAAATAGGGGAACTAATCAAGACACAACAGGTGGCACAGATAAGGCAATCACGACAAGACTAGGATAACAAGGGGGGTGGGGCAAGGGAACGAGACAACACAAGCACATGGCCCAAAGACAAGGCCATGTGCTTGTACACAAAACACGGGTCTGTCAATATCCTGCCTCAAGACTAGAGAAAAGTCAGGACATGAAGGCAGAATCATGACAATAATGTCTACCTTAATAAAAATGTCTGCATTCTGACTTTCAGCTCATAAAAATACTTTGTTCTTTAGTCCCTTCCTGAACACACCATTACAACACAGTGCGACATAACATCCCTTATGAAAAAGTAGTAGGCTATACTTCAAGCTTATTTTACTAAGGCCGGTGACACACTGGATGCGTGGCGCAAGCGTCTCAGCCGCGTGGCGTGTCGGTTTTTAATTCGGCTCCCATGTTAACAGGTTAGAGCTTACAGACCGCCTGCGCGAGACGCGCGTCTCAGGCGCGGGCCCAGCCGCGCGGCAAACGCTTGCTTGCTAGAAATAGAACCGACGCCTATTTTTACCGCGACACGCGCGCGTGTTGGAAGCTTTTCCAGGCAAAATATAATAGGAAAATGTGTTAAAATGTCATTTTGTACACAAATACATATGAATTCCTGATATTTTCCTGATATTTTGATAAGTCTATAGGTTGACATAAATTCAGATATAAATGTAATAAAAAAAAAAATTATAATAATTATTGATTTTCAAATATTTCAGCTGTCAAACATAATCTATTTCGCCGTCAATACTTTTGACGGTGTCCTTTATCAGTAGGCGTAGGTGTAGGTGTTTAAAAAAAAAGTATATATTTTTGTAATGAGCCTGGTCTGTCAACGGTCTCCCTCTACAGCAGCAGCGCCACGCAGCCAGTGTGTCACCGGCCTAAGCATACTTAAGTAAAGTTCAAGTATATTGTAAAGTATACTTTATGTAGCAAGTATACAAATATCAGTGTTCTAGTAGTATACTTCTAAGTTTACTATTTCAATACTCCTTGGGACTAAATTGACCCACTTGCTAGTATATAAAAGTATACTTTTAGTACACTGCTAGTTTACTTCTATGTTTGTAGTTTGTACTGCAATTATACTAAAAGTGAACTTATAGGTATACTGAAAGTTTACTAATTAAATACTCCGTACACTTTGCAATATAGTCTCAGTAAACTACTAGTTTAGTAGTTTTATACTGCAATTATACTCATAAGTTTTCTTTAAGTGAACTTTACATCATACTTTAAGTATACTACTATGTCCCTATTCAGGTTTTAATTTGTATATATTTTGTTATATGAATATTTGAACATAAAAAAAACATCCAAAGAAAGAACAAAGAAATCTGCTTGTAAACAAAAACATTTTATTCAAGCTTCATGTATTATTTTTTAAACTTTAATGTGTTTAATACAAAATAAAGAAATTTTGATGAAACATTTTGAACAAAAAGCTGAAAAAAAGACTATGAATTGGATTCAGAATGATAATCAAAACTTGGAGTCGACTAGCAACCCAAAGCTTGACTGTAATTATTACCTCTTCATCTGTCATTTTATTGATACTGTTTCATGTCAGATGATCGTGTTACATGTGTTAGTATCTGTGTTAGTATCTCGTGTTTCTTTTTTCTTCTTCACGTGTGTTTTTTTTTTTTTTTTGGAAATTCTGTACAGAAGATGTGAACTGGTGCCCTCTGCCATATAATAATGAAAACACGGATTCTAGGAGTATACTGTAGCTCAAATATATTTAGAATTTTTGTAAGAATAAGTCAATTAAGTTATTTTAAGTATATTTAAGAGGAGTGCATAAAGCCCATTTCTGAGAAGTACATAAAAAGTAAACTAAAAACATACTTTGCTATTTTTAGTTTAAAAGAAGTATACTATTGCACACTTGAATAAACTTATTTTTCATCTTTATTTTACATGTCATTTAAATACAACATTGCTCAGTCCAATCAAAAGCAGCAGGCATCATGCACATAACTATTTTTAAAACAGTTCTGACCAAATCCAACAAAATAAATAATGAAAAATTTAAATATAAAACATATACACAAATTACTTCATTGACAGTCTT
Organism: Carassius gibelio; assembly: GCF_023724105.1. Lineage (NCBI taxonomy): Eukaryota > Metazoa > Chordata > Actinopteri > Cypriniformes > Cyprinidae > Carassius > Carassius gibelio. The sequence continues at coordinate 23,132,181 of NC_068371.1, forward strand.
TATGTTCATTAAACCAAAAGTTTCCACATTATTAGAATTACATTTTCTTTTCAACCATTGGATAAAAATAAATAAATAAAAATAAAGGCTGTTGTATTCGAGTGATGCAGGGTGCCACTTCAGACGGTGCACTGTTAAATATAAAACAGCCACAGAAAGAATAAATAAAACGCTTTCTTAAAAAAGGCAAAAGAATACATGCACATTTTCTTAATATGACAATTAAAAACCAACAGACTGAAGAAAATATGGGAAATTTTCTCAATGTACAACATGCTGGACAAGGGGTGAAAATGCTGTGCGGCACAATGTAAAGCGGGACAGGTTGTCACCCTACTTTGAGGGTTCCCTTTACAGGTTCTTGTATCATATAGACCAGATGTGTCCAGTCCTGGTCCTGTAGGGCGAACATACTGCAGCGCTTAGCAGAGTTTACCTGTTCCTTCATATATGATTCTAGTTATTCTAAAGACCTTGATATGTTTCAGGTGTGAAGCTAAATTCTGTAGGACAGCGGCCCTGATTGGACACGCCTGATTTAGACTGACAGAGATGGATTATATTTCCTAAAAACTTTGTTGGTGTTTCACAGAAAAAAATCTAGTCATATACAACTAGGATTGCATGAGGGTGAGTAAAATGTTGAGAAAATTACTAGTTAATTATTTTGGGTGGAGTATCCCTTTAACAATGTGTTTCTTTCCAAGAATTTTGGGCTGTTAATAAGTTTTGTTTTTTTACGATTTCAGCATATTTGTATTTCCCTGATAGTTTGTCTTTATTGACCCACAATACTTAGAGTTGCAGATTTGTTTAAATCCTTAACCTGAAGTATAAGTAGTGGTAATAAAAATTAACATTATACTAGTATCTGTGAAAATGCTTGTACATAATACTGTATAATTGGACAAAATTGGATGCTGTTAAGTTGTAGCTAATGAAGCCTCCTGTTTTGCTTGTCTCTTGTTACTCACTTTCAGTTCACCTCTATGTGACCCTCCTCTTCTCTGTCTGTACATTGGGTCAAAAGAGCAAAAACAAATAAACAGAAATGTATACTTACGGTTGGAAAGCAATTAGTAAAGTACAATACCTTTCATATAAATGATAACAAGCTGTGGTGTTGAAGACTGTACTCTCAGCCAGTCAATAACCCGAGAGGAAATATAGACTTTAGTTTCTGTGTGTGTATATGTGCAGAAGTTACTGGACCCATTCAAAAACAGTAATTGAATCTCTTTCCACTAACTTTGTCAACCTTGGCCTACCTAAATAAGATTTGCCATGCAAACTTTGATAAATGAAGTGAGTTTAAAATAATGGAACAAGATATGTCTGGGAAAAAGTCAAAGGTAGGACAGTAATGACATAGAAAAGTTTGCACGAAGGTCACATATCCGACGTAAAGAAAACCATCTTGTGCACGCTTGTCAGGGTGCATTTAACTGGCGTGAAAAATTGCATTGCCAATAGACGGGTCTATATTTAGAGTCTGGCTTTCTCTTGGACCTTCACTCTTGATATTCACGTTGTTTGTGATGTTCATTGGCCAGAATGATTGATGGCCTGTGGCACGCCTCTGAGGCCACCTGACAGTCTCATTGTCTGTGTTCCTTAATCAGTCTACCCTCTCTCTCTCTCTCTCTCTCTCTCTCTCTCTTCTCAAGACCTGTTTGCATTCAGCTTCAAGGGCACAAAACCCTCATTCAGCATCTTAATACAGCACAAAGTGGCTAAACCATAAGTGACACATTTACTTTAAAGGGACAATGAATCAAACAGGACCTGCCTGAAAAGACGGAGCCCCAGCGGTAAAGCCAACCATCACGCTAATGCGAGTCTCCTGTACCGGAACCAGACAAGGAGCAAAGGTCAGACTCGTTTGTATGAATCACAAATAAATTACAATAATCACAATGTCTTTGCCAGAATCCTCTGATCTTTATGTACAGGCTTCTTTACTCTCAAATCAACTTTTGTTGAGATGCTGCAAGGCCCTGCATTATCAGTGATGTGGGGAGAAAGACCAATGTGTTCGCTGTGTAAGTGATATACCAATGTTTCTCTAGACATTAAAGGCTCAGTTATCTCTCGCAGTTCAAATCTATCTGTCCCTGCATGATCCTTCAATAGCAAAGTTAAAATAACCTTGAAAGAATAGTGTACTGAAACAGGACAAACATTCAGAGCAGACAGAAGACTAGCTTAGTCGTCTCTGAGCTTTTTCTTTCAGGGCTGAAGGTGGAACATTCTATCCTACAATGACACAAATCCACAATTTCTGCAGAGTCTAGTCTGTATATTGAGAGGAGAGCAATGGGGATCTATGTATGTGTGAATGTGTGTATGTGTGGACTTTTTGAAGCCTCTTGTTTTTGTGACATATCAGGACACAACTCTGTATAATGACATGGGTATAACACAGGTATTACAAGGAGAGGGTGACTTATGAGGACATGTCCCCATTTTTCAAAACGCTTATAAACTGTATAGAATTATTATTATTATTATTATTATTTTTATTTTTTATTTTTTTTGAGAAAGTAAAAATGTTTCCTGTGAGGGTTAGGGTTAGGGGTAGGGTTGGTGGAGGGCGATAGAATATACAGTTTGTACAGAATAAACACCATTACGCCTATGGGATGTTCCCACTTTTCACAAAAACAAACGTGTGTGTGTGTGTGTGTATAAACGTGGTAGGGAAGTTTTTTAGGATAGGACAATATTTGACCAAGATACTACTATTTGAAAACCTGCAATCTGGGGGTGTAAATATCTAAATATTGAGAAAATGGCCATCCTTAGCAATGCATATCACTAATCAAAAATGTAGTATATTTACAGAAGGAAATTTACAAAATATTTTCATGGAACATGATCTTAATGATTTGGCATTAAAGAAAAATTCATAATTTTGATACCCATACAATGTACAGTATTATTAGCTATTGCTACAAATACCCCAGCGACATAAGGCTGGTTTTGTTGTCCAGGGTCACAAATTACCTGCTTTATAATCCGATCATGGTTCTATTTCTCTATTAGTGCTACTGGATCTGAGTGCTGTGCTTAACAATATCGACCACAGCATTCTTTTGAGTAGACTACAAAATGATGTTGGCATTAGTGGAATCGCATTGTCATGGTTCAAATGTTACTGTATGACTGTCATCAGTTCATAGCAGTGAATGACAATGTATCATATTGCACAAGTACAGTATTGAGTACAACAAGGCTCAGTACTAGGACCTTTTTTTTTCATGCTTTACATGTTACCCTTGGAGATATCATCAAGAAACATGGTGCTTGCTTTCACTGTCATACTGATGATACTCAGCTCTATATTTCTTTGCAGCCCGGTGAAACATACCAATTTCACTAAACTATCAGAATGCATAGATAAAAAAATAAAAAGTAAAATAAAAAAAACGGGATGAGTAGTAATTCCATACTGCTAAATTTGAGAAAAAAACTCAACAACAGAGGTTTTAATTACTGAATGAAAAGCCTCCTCATCTAATAACCTGTCCACCATTTGACGGCTGCTCTGTTAAATCTTTGTCATCAGTTAGGAACCTTGGTGTGCTATTTGATATCAATCTTTCCTTTGAAAAACATGTTTCTATAGCATTTGTAAAACCAATTTTTTCCATCTGAAAAATATATCTAAATTATGACCTATGCTCTCAAAGTCAAATGCAGAAATTATTAAATTATTGTAATACTTTATTGGGTGGTTGCTCTGCGCACTTAATAAACAAACTCCAGCTGGTCCAAAATTCTTACTAGAACCAGGAAGTACGACCATTACTTTACACTGTATCCCTATTGAACATAAAAAAACATTTTAAAATCTTGCTAATTACTTATAAAGCCCTAAATGGTTAAGCTAATATATATATATATTAGCCACTTTACAAGTTTGGGAATATGGTTGGCACATGTTCCATTCCCTAGAATCACAGTACAGTACAGTATTAAATCTGAACCTTTGCAGTGTGATAATCGCATTTAACCATATTTAAATTTTGGTTATATTCTGAATAATCATGCAGACCTAGAGCTTGTTCACCATGTGATTTAGTTGTATTGAAAATAGCAAACTTCTTTTTTCACAACTTCTCCTTTTATGTCTCATTGCAGAAAGAAAGTTATATTGGCTTGGAAATAAAAAAGCCCAAATGTCTAGTGATATTTTGCAAACCAGTTGTTTTAGCCAAACTCAGAACACTTTTAGGTCATTTTTAGCTTGATTTGAATCATAACCTGAAACAGCTCTTTTCCGTGACCCGGAAGTGTCGCCACCGGATGTTTGTTTGATCACAGTAATTTCATCAGTTCAGCACAATATGACCTCGCAGGCTGTGGTTCAGATGACAGGAGTGGAGCAGGAATATTGCGGTGTGTTTTCTGTGGAGTGTGTTTGAGTTAGTCCAGTAGGTAAGAGCCCAGACCTCATCCATCAGGCACTGATGGGAGTGCTGAAGTGTGTTAGAGCACAGCACCGTTGTCATTATCTCTTATGATTCCCTCCTGACACTCAACCTATCATGTAAGCTGTCTTCTATCTCCTTTTCTTTCTTCTTATTTTATCTCACTCGCTCTCTCTTTTCTATACTCTCTATATAGTATCTCTATATATTTCAATTTGAGATTAAATGCTTTATATTTTTCACTTTCTTCTCCTTGTTATCCTTCCTATTACAGTTTCACATTCCTTCACACACGAACACACACACACCCATAACCAAAAATAAATCCATCTTTGTAACTCCACAGGACACTTTTGCCTCCTGCTGAAGTCTGTTGGATTTTTTTAGCACAGTCCCCACAGAGCAGTTGATTTTCATCTTATGGTTTGATGCCTCGGAACTCACTGCTGTCACTCAGTCATTCGATGTGGTCCATAGCAGTTTTGGAGAAGCTTCTGTACAAAAATACTTAAACTGAAGTTACTCTTTTGAGAAAACAGTCTGTTAATTTATAAGTTAGATAAAGAAGTGGTATATTATATTAAACTATATTATGCACTGAAAAGGGTTTAGAAACCACTCAGATATTGCTGGTTAATTTAACAAACAAAGAAACAGCAAAAAACAAGCTGAATTAAACATTAAGTAATTTTTTTGAAGTACAAATTCTGAAATAGCTGCTATACAAAGCTGTTAAACTTGATAAATTTAGCATCCTTTTAAAAATTCTTACACATGCCAGAGGATGTTGAAGTAGAACAAGCGACAAATGAATATTTTTCTTGAATGAATAAACAAACTTGGTGTCATTGTAGTACACCTCTGAACCCAAATGGTGGCCCGACAGCCATTTGACTGTGAAATGAATTGTTATCCTGGTAACTGGGTAGAAAATAAATAAATAAATGAATAACAACAAGTTGAAATTTGTTATGCACATGGGTCCATGTCTAATTTCCCTCCTGTTTGTCAAATTATAATGTTTTTCAATGTGCTGCCCATTTTCTGATTTCTGACATAAGACAAACAGCTGTGTACAGTAAGAAATAATTTTAAGCATAATTTTAGGTCACATAATGTTTTCTTTACTCTCCACCCTTTGCTGTGTCCCCGTCTCTACTTCAACACCTGAACACAAGCGGCTGCTATTATGAGTATGGTCCATCTTGTGCTTTGTTTCATCACTCTTCTTATCTTGGTGATCGAGAATTATGGGCAAATGATGAGATTTGATGAATGAAGATCTTTTCTCCTCTCCTATCAGAAAACACTGATGGATTGACAAAAGTATTTTTTTTTTTTCATTATTGCCCTTTTATTCCATTTTCATTTTACATGTCATTAGAGGTGAAATGAGCTCTTGCTCACTGGTACCGGCCCAGGCACCAGTCACTATTCAAATAAAAGAGTCAACGAATACACCTCTTTTTTTTTTTTCTTTTTTACCATTTAACCCTGTTTTACCTGGACATAATGCAACAGCATCATAATATGTGAGATGCTCTGCAGCCTTGGGCTTTAAACGGAGCAGAAAATTGCTTCCTTTATTCTACAAATTTAGCATTTAAGCAAATTTGCTTTGTATATGGGCTGGAAGAACAGAACTCATTGATTAAGGAAGCACTGTGTTTGCTGCCTTTCCTATAATTTGAAATATTTTAAAATTGGTTTCTGAATGAGGCATACTCTCTAAGGGAATGGGTTAAGGTTTTTTTTAATTTAAATTAATTCAAATTTATTCCACTTTCATTAACATTTCACATTTTCACATTTCACATTGTCTGGTTAAAATCGTAATCTACTTTACAGCTAAACCAGTGCAACTTTTTAATTTAATTTTATATAAAATGACAAAAAGATAGTTTCATGCAATGCTAAATAAATAAATAAATAAATAAAAATATTATTCTATTTTCCACAAAAGCAAGTCAGTCAAACAAAATTTTGGTCATTTACATAGGCTATTTCAGCAATAAAATTATTCTAAATTTTTATGCATTGTACACTTGTACACTGTAATTATCACAACATAAACCACTTAGAATGCACATAATGCATGTTTTTGCATAGCACTTTGCTGCTTTTCTATTGTTTTTCTCATGTAAATCTAATACAAACTGTGATTGACCATTGTGCTCCATCTTACATTTATTGTAACGTTGCATAACACTAATGCTTTGCTTAAGTTAAAAGTATAAACTTTTGAAAAGTGCACCTTCTGTGTGTTTATTTATTATATTTTTTTTGTATGTATTTTGTTAATAGCCTGTTTATCCATTTACTTCCATCATCCATCCTTTTAGTATAATGCAGAGTCATCAGCCAGTCATAGTGACATGGACTGCCTCCTCTCACATAACTTTTCACTTGTATTTTTTCAATGAGAACGCAATGAGCTCAAATTAATCTTACTTCTAAAACTTTATGCTGGTGGCACAATTGGCTGTTTTTTTTTTTGTACAGTCGATTATTGAGGAGGCCATGCCTCCATCGTTTCGTCACAGCTACGTACTGGGGCTGTTTTCTCTGTGTTAATATTTACAGTAGAATGTAACCTGGCAGAGGAAATTAGCTGCCAGTAGCCCCCTCACACACACACAAGCGCCAGGGAGGTAGCAGGTGGTGTCATTAACAGTACAGTGAAGTGTTATGATTGCATTTAGTGTGGTTGATGTAAGTGGAGGGTAATACAAGTCATTTTGCCCTTAGCCAGTCACCCTCTCCCTACAGATCCCACCATCATTACCCCGAAACCAGCCTCACTGATGGATGCATGCGCTGCATTTACTGGTTATTATAAAGCTTGGATGACTTTGCTCTGACCCGATCCCACTTTCACTCTCTGTCTGTGCTCTAATGCAAGGTTGTTATACTGTGTGCAGATAATGCTGTCCATCATTACATTGTCATGAAACAATTTTTTATTTTGGTTTAGTTAAATACATCCTTGTTGACCTCTGATAGAATATCCTGCAACTGAATTGGTCTGCAATTTTAGCATGTGGGTCAATGACAGATATGAGTATCCATAATACAGAAACCACACACAAAAAAGTATTTTTAAAATATGTTAACACACATGTGCCAAAATCTTAGAAATGTACGGTTTGTATGGTCATAATGAAAAAATTTACAGTAGCAACATAGTTTCCTAACAACCTGAATACAAGTTAGTGTATCCATTTTGTGTACCATTATTAAAACAAAATATATAAATGTGATAAATGGCATAATAAAATAAAATAAAATAAAATGAAATAAAATAAAAAAATTCTGCAAAAATCAGCATTGAATCTGGTCGGTATTGAAAAGCCAATTTTAAATTTTACGCTAAACGTGTTATCCACATTGACGTTTTTTTTTTTTCCAAAGCGCGACAAACAGTAGTCTCCCTTTTTTGCAGAATGTGATATATCCGCTCAACTAATCACAGCAAATCATTTCACAGACTCTAGACAGTAATTGTGCCACTTTGAATACACCACTATTTTTCCTCATGTACTCTGTGATCAACAAACAATGGCTGCACGATAAATCTCATGTTGTAGTCGTGCGCATCTCGTCAGTAAAGCTGATTCTGTGATTAATAGTAGGCTACAAGTAAATCTCCATCACGTGCTTTCAGATAGAACTTACTCAAATGCATTTAACACACAGAGCTGTAGATCATTGACAAGCTACGCTATATTGTGTTCATTAGATGAATCGCATTAGATTATAATGCGACATTGCGTAGCTTGTCAGTGTTAGTGTTTTTATTAATGACATTTATGTTTTTGTTAATACAGCACATAGCACTAGTCAACTAAATGAATGTCATGGCAAAGACGTTTTTTTTGGAAGTTGAATGTAAGTGAAAAAGTAAAAAAAAAAGTAATTTTGGAATTTCTGTGTTCTGATGTGATGTTGTTCAATGTGGATCAACTTACTATGTTGTATATTTTCATCAGTTTCAATATGAAAAATAACTTCCATATTGATGCAATGGATTTTTTTGTATGAAAAAAAAAAAAAAAAAAAAAACGTATCATGGTTCCATTAAATTTTTTACAATAAATCTTTGAAAATCAAAATCTGGGTCTCCCTTTCCTCCGAGTTGCAAGGCTCGTGGGTTGACGATGAGCGATGCACTACCTCCTCATTCTCACCCATTCCTTTCGCCATCGGTAAAGAGTTCGTGGTTCGGAGACGCAATGCCTCTCCACCCATCTATGGCCAGTTCCTCCGTTAACTCAGGGAGTGTTGCTGTGATGACTCAGAAAGGGATGCTTTCTTGGCCATCCGACACAACTCCGCATTGCTGCACCACTGCGGGTATGTCAACTTTGTAGCCGCTTGTACAGAGTTTGGGAGCGCGGCTTGCACTGCCCAAACCATCTTGCTCATTCATACGGTTCGACTCGGTTACGCGATTCAGTTCGCCCGGCAACCTCCCAAGTTCAGTGATGTTCTCAAGACTTCGAGACAGTCTGGGACGCCTCTATCTTGAGCGAGGAGATTGCTGTCCTGCTGGCGAAGGATGCAATTGAGCCGGTCCCTCCAGCCGAGATGAGGAGAGGGTTTTACAGCCCTTACTTCATCATACCCGAGGAAAGCGGTGTCCTTCGACCTATCCTGGATCAGCAAGTCTTGAATCGGGCCCTGTACAAGCTCCCATTCAAGATGTTGACACATAAATGTATTATCAAATGTGTCCAAGCCCAGGATTGGTTTGCAGCGATCAGCCTGAAAGATGCGTACTTTCATGTATTGCTTTTCCCTCGCCACAGACCGTTTCTGTGTTTTTTTGTTCAAGTACAAGTGTCCTGGCATATTTTTGTCTCGACAGATGCCTCCAACACAGGCTGGGGCGCGACATGGAACAGTCAGGCAGCTTCAGGGTCCTGGACAGGACCTCGACTGATTTGGCACATCAACTGTCACACATCAAGTTACAGCTGTTGATAGACAAGCATGTGTTGGTCCACCTTACTAGCCCACCCGGACCTGGTTTTTGGAACTAAATGCTCCTCGTGACAGCCCCTCCCTGGAGCATCCCCCTGAGGAGGGACCTCCTCTATCAGGGGCTGGGCACCATATGGCACCTGCGTCCAGATCTTTGGAACCTCCATGTGTGGCTTCTAGATGCAACATGGCAGACCTAAGTGATCTGACACCAGAGGTGGTATACACTATCACTCAGGATAAAGCCCCTTTTACGAGGCAGGCCTATGCTCTTAAGTGGAGTCTGTTCATGAATTGGTGTTCTTCTTACCGGAGATACTCGGTCAGGGTTGTGCTTTCTTTCCTGCAAGAAAGATTGGCGCGTAGGCTGTCATCCACCACCTAGAAAGTTTATGTGGCTGGCGTTCCAGGTGGTGAACCTGCAAGCACTGCCCCTGGAGGAGGCAGATCAAGACTTGACATTGCTGTGTCCCATAAGAGCGCTTCACATATACAGTACAGACCAAAAGTTTGGACACACCTTCTCATTCAAAGAGTTTTCTTTATTTTCATGACAATGAAAATTGTAGATTCACCCTGAAGGCATCAAAACTATGAATTAACACATGTGGAATTATATATGCAATTATATACATAACAAAAAAGTGTGAAACAACTGAAAATATGTCATATTCTAGGTTCTTCACCTGAAATGGTCTTCCAACAGTCTTGAAGGAGTTCCCTGAGAGATGCTTAGCACTTGTTGGCCCTTTTGCCTTCTGTCTGCGGTCCAGCTCACCCCTAAACCATCTGGATTGGGTTCAGGACCGGTGACTGTGGAGGCCAGATCATCTGGTGCAGCACCCCATCACTCTCCTTCTTGGTCAAATAGCCCTTGATGCCTTCACTGTGACTCTACTTTTTTCATAGTCATGAAAATAAAGAAAACTCTTTGAATGAGAAGGTGTGTCCAAACTTTTGGTCTGTATTGTACATTAGATATCTCAACATGCTATTAAACTGTTGTCAGTCTAGTTGTCATTTAAAATCTGGACATCATTGGTAATGTTATTGTTTTAGTGATTATGCAAACAAAAAAATATTTCATTTGTTGATTATAGATTTTTAAATATAAAACTTGAGTGAAGTGATTTATCGTTACATCCCTAGGCATGACTGCCGCTGAGGTTGCCATATGCCCCAGGAGCCTCTGGAATTGTTTTAGTAGGGCCGCCATCCTGCTCTTAAATGTATTCAAGCAGTTCAGCACCAACTGAGCACATTCCTGCATGAGGTTTGATGTCTGTTTGGCCAAGTACAACTCCATACTGAGAAAAGAAATCCTCTGCGTCAGGGAGAGTTTGCTCTTTTCCCAGTTGACCTGAAGGCCCACAGTCCCTGTGTTTGCACAACTGACCCTGAGACTGAGCGAGTATGAGCCAGTCGTTAAGGTAGTTTAGAATGCAAATGTCCTGTTCTCTCAGAGGAACCTTCTCTTTCATGGAGACATGGGGCGACAGGGACCGCATGATGGGCATTCCTTGTACTGGATCGACACATGGAAGTACGCATCCTTCAGGTGGATCACTGCAAACCAATCTTGGGGACAAATGCACCTGAAGATGATGTTCTGCGTGAGCATCTTGAATGGGAACCTATGAAACGCCCAGTTCAAAACACACAGATCCAAGATGGGTCTCAACCCACCACCTTTCTTGCGTACAATGAATTAGGGGCTGTAAAACCCCATCCTCATATCAGCTCTTGAAGGAGTTCCCCGAGAGATGCTTAGCACTTGTTGGCCCTTTTGCCTTCTGTCTGCGGGAAAAACATGCTGGTGTAACCTACCAACTACACTGACCCTAAACCTAACTAACAGTTTTAACAAAAGTGAGCTGTCACGTTCGGTGTTATGGGAAACACAGGAGAAGGAACCAATTGCAGAAAGTCGTTTATTAAGGGATAATCCAAATGGGTAAACAAGCCAGGCAGGGTCAAAACCAGAATATCCAAACAAGACACGGACAGGACACGAACACAGGGCAAGGCAGGGCAGGGCAAGGCAAGGCAAGGCAAGGCAAGGCAAGGCAAGGCAAGGCAAGACGGACGGACGGACGGACGGACGGACGGACGGACGGACGGACGGACGGACGGACGGACGGACGGACGGACAGGTAACGCTCTGACATAAAACAAGGACTCCGTAACAAAGACAGAAACAAACCAGGTATTTATAGACAGGTGCAAACGATGTAAGTGGGAACAGCTGAATACAATGAACAGTGACGAGAAGGAGAAGTGAGACCTCTACTGGACACCCAGGGATACACAGACCAGACACACTGTGACATGAGCGTGAGGAAAAAATACATTCACAAGTAATTATGATTTTTTTGCTTGTTTGTACAAGTCCTTGAGCTCTTTTGGAGAACAACCTATTACCTGTGTTTCATGGTACTCATTTGAGCACATTACATTACAAGTGCAGTGCAGAACCAGGTGAGCTACAGGGCAAGTTTACTATGTCAGAAAATTCATACTGTACATGTGGAGCTAATCAATGCAAAAGGTCAGCTTGTATTAGTTTATAAATCCTGCACTATAAAAGTATTTTGAGGTTAAACATAGTAACCAAGTACACTCTCAGAAATAAAGGTACAAAAGCTGTCACTGGGGCGGTACCTTTTCAAAAGGAACACTTTTGTACCTACTGGGTTCCAAGATGTACATTTGTTGAGTACTAATATGTACCTCTAAGGTACCAAAATGGACCCTTAAGGAACAAATATGTACCTTTTGAAAAGGTACCACCCCAGTGACAGCTTTTTGACCTTTATTTCTGAGAGTGTAGTAAGTAATGTACGTCAAATTTACGTAAAAATTGTTTGCTGGTGTTTTGCTGCCACTAGTGTTCATTATGGCTGGAAACTGTAATGAATCGTATGTAGGTATAGGGTGGCTCGCTTTTCTAATGAGCCTATGTTAAAATATGAATTTAGTTAAAGGGGTGGTTGACTGTTTTTTTTTTTTTTTTTTTTTTCTAGGCTTGATAGTGTTTATAGGGTGCAGTCTCTAACATGTGTTCATGCTTCGTTTAAAAATTAAAAAAAAAAAAAAAAACACATTATTTTTCAACAATGGCGCCCTCTATATTGCTTATCAATTTAAGCCCGATTGAGACACAGAGAATATTAATGAAGAGAATCACCCAGTTCTTAATGATATGCTTGTTTGTTGTTGTCTCATACTACTATATACGCTATTGTTTATAAATGCTACTGCTTCTGTTATCTTTTAATATACGGTTTTGTTTTATTCTGATTATAGCTTCTCGTTGCTATGTGAAAATAATTTTATAAATGGAAGAGTTTGTTAGAGCTGATCTGACGATCTGAATAAGAGAGAGAGAGAGAGAGATGCAGAGCAGGGCAAAGTGAGGAACTGGATTGAGAACCTCTGCTTTAGAACATTGGTTTTGAAACTTGTGAATCCATTAGAAACAGAATAGACAGAACTGTGATTCATATATGACAGATTTTTATGTCCACCCCTAGTTTTCTCTTCCTCTTCTCTAAAGCAGCACAACATGACATTGTGCCCTTTGTTGCATGTTGGTCTATCTTGGTGGGGTTTATCTTGGTTCACGACATAACGGACCTGGAAAAGATGCTTGTTGTAATCCCTTACCAGTTGTTTTTGTAGGCATTAAACTGCCAGAATTTTAAAAGACATTTAACTGCCACTGCAAGCGCTGCAACTTTGCAGATATTGTTTATTTAAAAAGTGAAATCACAATCAACCACCCCTTTAATATTACAATTTAATAGATTTGTATGGGGAAAATTAGAGTTATTGACCCATACGCTGTATACACTGAAATTATGTGGATCTTTAACACTTGCAAATCAGGGGCCTCTTCTCTGAATTCCGAACGAAAATATAAACACATGAGTCTGATTAATTAGTATAAAAAGTTTCTTACTTCTAACTGATTTGCATAGTCAAATATACAGCACAACTTTTTCTTAATCAGTGTTTGCACAATGTGTCTCTCTGCAAGCCGTTATTTACTGCAGGCTCGCATACACTGCATGCAACACCTTGAGTTGTCTTGAAAGCATGGAGCTAAATATATTGAGGCAAAATAAGGCTTTGCCAGTTTAACAAGAGTGCAAAGAAATATGCAAATAGGAGCTCTATGGGCAGTGATGTTCAGCCAATTATAAATGATGTGTCCCAGTTGCTCGTGGTTACAGTGTTTTTCTGAGTGTTATCCAGCAAGGGATACAAATATCTGTCTATATTCCTAGTTCAAACTGTCTGTATTTCACCTTAAACCAATAGCTTCTTGTGACCTGCATATGAACTTTGTGGTGTTTAGGAAAGAGTGAAGGGCACAAGGGAATACTGTGATTGAGTTATCTGGTGTTTATTCTAACACACTCATGCAGAGACTGTAGCTTCTGCATATTCCCAGGAGTCAAAAAAAACTGTTCCTCTTTCCCTTCGGCCATATACTGAATGACAGCTTGGAAATAATGATCTTTAAAAAGTATGGCAGACAAACAGGGCACACACACACACACACACACACAAAAACACAATTTTATTGTGCATTCACATACACACACTATTTGCATACAGCCAGGCTCCTGTCACTTTCAGAAGACCATTATATCACACCTTTCTCTGCTGCTATATTTGCTCTTTTCTATGCATCTGTTGCAGGTGGGAGTTTGGAGACCATCAGAACAAGAGTCACCTTCAGCAAGCTGTCACCAAGGACATGCTCATCTCTTTCCTCTCCTCCTCTGTCACACCAGAATATGTGTTAGCTGCATATCTGTATTAGTCTTAAAGAAGTTGTTTGTAAATGTATTTATTTTATTGCATAGACAGGCCTTTAGCTACAGTCTGGTCCACAATGTGGCATATGTAACATATACTGTAGTTGGATAGGACAAGATCGTCTGAGTGACATGTAAAGAAACAAATAACAGTAATTTGTATTTATTTATTTATTATTTATTTATTTAATTTTTACATTTTGTAGATAATTTAACAAAAGAATAAAACAGCTTTCTCCATTAATGACCACTGATGAATTAGCTGTGTATTGAGACTGTTCATTTATTAATTTATTTATATTTTATATGATGATTTCTAAAATGTGATGTGAGAAAATGTGAGAAAAAGGCAACGAGCAAGTATTTTTTTTAACCCTCATGTGGTGTTCAAATGGTCGGCCATTGTGACCATTTTTGACCATGCTTACTCTCAGATAAATGAGGCCCACGATTAATCAGATGCAAACAGAAATATAAAACCAGTCCTAATTGAAAGAGAACAAGTTGACAAAAAGATTGAATCCAAGATTGGGTGAAAATATGTTATAATGAGTGATTTCTAAGCTATTTTTTATAGGCCGGTCATTTTTGACCGGGAACACCACAAGTGTGACTATGTGCCATATTTTTTACAAAACAAAAGTTTCAAAACAAAATTCCTGGTGAAACATTAGAGTAGACTAGTGTGATCAACAGTAGCCAATTTTTTCATAATTTGTTTTTCATATTTCCAAATTTACTCATAAATTATTTGTTTTTTACTCAAAAAATTAGATGCCTACTCTCAGATAAATGAGGCCCATGATTAATCAGATGCAAACAGAATTATAAAACCAGTCCTAATTGAAAGAGAACAAGTTGACAAAAAGATTGAATCCAAGATTGGCTGAAAATATGGTATAATGAGTGATTTATAAGCTTTTTTTTTATGTGCCGGTCATTTTTGACCGGGAACACCACAGGTGTTATTGGGTTTTGAACACCACATGAGGGTTAAACAAAGGTCAAAACTACTTTTGTAATGTAGATTTCTGAGGGTGCACTCTTGTCATAAATTAATCTATTACTTTTCCTACATAATTTTTAACAAAAAATATTGGTAAAATATATATTTGTGAGTCTTAGACCTTTCCAACGATATATAGTTTGTCAAGATTAGATTAGATTTTATTGTAATATAGTATAGTCAACGTAGGTGTCCCGTATACGGAACGGGGTGACAATTAACAGGTTAAGCAGTGATTTTTGACTCGTTTAAGTAGGAAGTACGTACAACTTTGTATGTCATTTGATAATTATTTATGAAATGTCATGTATTTCAATATATTTGTAAATACACATTTGAAATGATAATATTGCAATTTAATACTTTTAAAATATACAAATTTAAATGTAATATTGCATAGCACACTGCAGTTATATATAAAAAAATAATAATTATAATCGCAAGTGCTCTGGTATGTTAGTCATCGCTTCAAAATAAGCATACTTCTTTAAAGCATGACAAAATATTACTAAAACACAATTATTTAAACTTTTATTTTGACATTGTTACAAATTACACTTTTAAGATTTGAAGTATACTACAAGGAAACAATTGATAAACACTTTTTCCACCTGTATGAGAGATTTATTTGATATAGTCCACTGATTATTCCACAGTGAAATGCAATAATGGCACAACAGTTTTCACAAATCGTTGTACACAAAACAAAAAGTGTTAAAAATGTGTATAGAGTTTGTAGTTAAAGTAGTATATAACTGCAGTATGGATATCTAGTTAACTAGCTTCTATACACCCCAGACTAATCTTGAATATATTTATGCAAAAGTTGCACAGAACCAATTATATTAAAGCTTTAAAACTTAGAGAAAGTGGTTTCCTTTTTGTGTGCAATGTGCAACATCTGGTCAGTGGGCGATCTTTTGGCATGATGCCTCTGGCGTAATGTTTTTTTTTTTTTTTTTTTTTATTCTCCTGTGATAATATTGATGACTCACTTTGGTTGGCCTCTAGTACTCATTTTTATGACTGTGTCTGCTGTCATCATGGTAAAAGTAATGTAATGTAATTGCAGTCAGCTCAAAAAGTCGCTGTCTCTAAATAATTCCAAATAAACAAAATCTCTAGTAATTCTAAAAATAGCTCCTATATTCTTGAGGTACAAAGTGACTCTTAAGTGGCACATGCTGCTATGAGGGCATAAAATGATATCTACTGTATAAAGGAGAATATGAGGGAAGATGCTCTAAAATAACAATGTGCATTTATATTACATTGTAACAGATGACTTTAGCATATCGCGAAGGATGAGGATGAACTTTATTTTTTCATCATTATTTTATTTATTTATTTATTTTTTTAGTAAGATGAATGACATCGTATATATCTTCTAACAATTTATTATTTGTAAAAAAAAAGTGCCATTTATTTCAAATACTAGATGTGCGAGGGTTCTTTTCCTTAAGGGCATTTGATCGCATCTTACCCTAACTATATGTTTTTCCTGCCATGGTTTATTTGCAGTAAAATGATTAACTCATTGCTTTATCATGGCCCAACATTTGTGCACTACTATCTGCAACACATCATATATATTCACCTGTCTAACTCACTTGTACATAGCCACTAATTGTAAACTGCATTTATTGTCTGTATTTAACCCCGTAAAACCTGATATTGTAACAGGACTTAGAGACAAAGATTTTAGTGAACTGGAGAGGTAACGTCATTGCATAGTGGAAAAATGGTGGTAAACAGGCAGGACATGCAGAGACTTTTGCAAAAGATGACAGGTGCATAACAGATTTTTTTTTTTTTTTTTTTTTTTTTTGTCAACAGATTTCCTGAAGGAGAATGAGAGATATGATACTGATGCCTGAGCACACACTTCGAGGAATGGAGATCGATGGATTCCAGGAGCTGGAGAGAGTTAGATGGTGCAGGTCAGGGGTGCACCATTATGCACCAGGAGGGGTGCAACTCATTTTATATATATAAAAAGGAGTTGCCCCCTCATTTTAAGATGGGACCCCCCCAAAAATACTATATACTAAATACTATATATAATATATATATAAAACACCTATAAATAAAACAGCTTAACACCTGTAAATATTTAAAACAGCATATTTACTTCACCGTTTCAGCAGAACAGGCATATAACAGCCCACAACATAGCTCAGTGATTATTACCTTTTACATGAGTCTACCTCGTAGACTCTACGAGGGTGATTATTAAATGATGTCATGATGTCAACGATGTCATCAAACTCATTCCAGAAAATCCACAAATTTACTTTCAAAAAACAGCAAAATATATACAGCATAAAATCACAACATTTTTACTTCACTGTTTCAGCAGCATAATAGCATACAACAGAGCTCAGCGGCAAAACACAGCATTATTTGTTGGCCTATATTCAAGCCATGTGAACTTGTACCATTTTGGGGAAAAGCAACGATTCTTTCCGGCAAACTCAGTGTAAGGAAATGTGGTCATCACTGGTTGTGAAGGCGGTTCATCAATTGCAGACAAATCATTGGGGATTATTCCAATCTGTGCCGTGGAAGTTTCTGTGTCCTGAGAAGCCTCAGGTGCCACTTCACTGTCTGTCGCAGAAGCAGACTCAGATGATGTAGATGGCACATTGTCTCCTTCTCGCTCATCTTTCTGTGCTTTTTTGAAAAAGTGTAATATTGTACTATGTGCGGCAGCTGCCATTGTTACCGAATATTAATGAACTCTCAAGCGAAGATGACAGCGTAAGTTACGAACAACATGTGACATAAGCTAATCAAATCCAACGCATTTTACCGCGCAGCATTTTAATTGTTAAATCTATCAATCAGACTGACAAATCAACATATTCTTATTTTATTTAAAGCAATCAGAAATCTGAGGGGGCCGGACATGTAAATGATGGGGCCAAGGCCCTCCCAGGCCCCCTCGTGGCTATGCCACTGGTGCAGGTGAGTATGGCAAGGAGTAGATAGAGACACTGGAGAACATACGTAAGGGAGTCACAGGAGATCATGGAGGGAAACAGAAACATTTGCCACTGGAGAACAGGTAGAAGCTATCCTTGCTTTGAATCACCATCCAGAAAAGGAGGAAGTGAGAAATGAGTGCTCTTATAGTGATGGTTATTGATGCAGTGATTATAATTAGGTGTGGCTGATGATCAGGAGATGACAGTGGAGCCTGGTAAAACCATAACAAACATGTGTAAAAACGTGTTTTCTTTCTTTCAAAAACATTCATTTAATTTAAAGGCCCAAATTTAGAAAAAATATGAATTATGGTGCAGATGCTGATGTTTATATGGTCAAGAAATGAATACTTATAAATCAATTAGATCTTTATAACAGTAATGGAGATTGCTTAAGGATAGAAATATCAGAGTTGCCAATATATCAGACAATAATATTTCTTACTGAGATGATATTTAAATGTTTCGTTTAATAATCAAAGCTCTGTGTTTTTTTTTTTTTTTATTGAGAACTTTATAAAAAGCAGTAGATTTCAAGACAAAACTAAAAGGAGACATTTTTCGAATTAAACTAAAAAGCAGTTTACTTGCTAAAATGTATGAACTATCAATCGTATGGGGGGTGATAGAAAAGTTTAAGTGGGCCTTCATAAAACAGGCTGTGCAAAGTGTTCTGTATAAGAACTACACGTCAAATTGCCAACATAAATGACAGTGCAGCACAAAGGTTCAAATAGCAAACTCATAACTCTGACAAAGTAAATTAAGAGATTTCCCTCAATAAACTCCTAATTACTGCTTTTTTGATAGTAGTTTGTTTTTAGTACTTATGTTTAGGTATGTGGTAGGGTTAAATAATATATATGGTCTAACAGAATTAGGCATTAATATGTGCTTTATAAGTACCAATAAACAGCTTATAAGTGAGTAATATGTATGCTTAGCAGCTAGTAAATAGTGAATATGTGCTCCATGACCTAATCGAAAGTGTTACCTCAAACACTACACCTAATATGAGGCTTCAAAAATACACTTGAGTTGAGAAGTTTCCAATATACATCCATCACCCACAGATGGTCTGGTTTCAAGTTTCAAGATGGTCAGATTCATCACTAAGTCTCGATCAGTTTATACTTTTAAACAAATTTACTAATTATTTGTTCCACTCTATTTGAATTCAACTCACAAATGCACAAATATTAAAATAATCTTACATAGTAAGGATAACATTGTGCATGGGAAAAAGAAACTAACAAATCATAATTTTGACAAGTGTATGGTGTGTATATATAAGTGTAAATAGCTCCTATATTCTTGAGGTACAAAGTGACTCTTAAGTGGCACATGCTGCTATGAGGGCATAAAATGATATCTACTGTATAAAGGAGAATATGAGGGAAGATGCTCTAAAGTAACAATGTGCATTTATATTACATTGTGACAGATGACTTTAGCATATCTGGAAGGATGAGGATGAACTTTATTTTTTCAACATTATTTTATTTATTTATTTATTTTTTAGTAAGATGAATGACATCGTATATATCTTCTAACAATTTATTATTTGTAAAAAAAAAAATTGCCATTTATTTCAAATACTAGATGTGCGAGGGTTCTTTTCCTTAAGGGCATTTGATCGCATCTTACCCTAACTATATGTTTTTCCTGCCATGGTTTATTTGCAGTAAAATGATTAACTCATTGCTTTATCATGGCCCAACATTTGTGCACTACTATCTGCAACACATCATATATATTCACCTGTCTAACTCACTTGTACATAGCCACTAATTGTAAACTGCATTTATTGTCTGTATTTAACCCCATAAAACCTGACATTGTAACAGGACTTAGAGACAAAGATTTTAGTGAACTGGAGAGGTAACTTCATTGCATAGTGGAAAAATGGTGGTAAACAGGTAGGACATGCAGAGACTTTTGCAAAAGATGGCAGGTGCATTACAGATTTCTTTTTTTTTTTTTTTGTCAACAGATTTCCTGAAGGAGAATGAGAGATGTGATACTGATGCCTGAGCACACACTTAGAGGAATGGAGATCGATGGATTCCAGGAGCTGGAGAGAGTTAGATGGTGCAGGTCAGGGGTGCACCATTATGCACCAGGAGGGATGCAACTCATTTTATATATATATAAAGGAGTTGCCCCCTCATTTTAAGATGGGACCCCCCCAAAAATAAATACTATATATAATATATATATATAAAACACCTATAAATAAAACAGCTTAACACCTGTAAATATTTAAAACAGCATATTTACTTCACCGTTTCAGCAGAACAGGCATATAACAGCCCACAACATAGCTCGGTGATAATTACCTTTTACATGAGTCTACCTCGTAGACTCTACGAGGGTGATTATTAAATGATGTCATGATGTCAATGATGTCATCAAACTTATTCCAGAAAATCCACAAATTTACTTTCAAAAAGCAGCAAAATATATACAGCATAAAATCACAACATTTTTATTCACTGTTTCAGCAGCATAATAGCATACAACAGAGCTCAGCAGCAAAACACAGCATTATTTGTTGGCCTATATTCAAGCCATGTGAACTTGTACCATTTTGGGGAAAAGCAACGATTCTTTTCGGCAAACTCAGTGTAAGGAAATGTGGTCATCACTGGTTGTGAAGGCGGTTCATCAATTGCAGACAAATCATTGGGCATTATTCCGATCTGTGCCGTGGAAGTTTCTGTGTCCTGAGAGGCCTCAGGTGCCACTTCACTGTCTGTCGCAGAAGCAGACTCAGATGATGTAGATGGCACATTGTCTCCTTCTCGCTCATCTTTCTGTGCTTTTTTGAAAAAGTGTAATATTGTACTATGTGCGGCAGCTGCCATTGTTACCGAATATTAATGAACTCTCAAGCGAAGATGACAGCGTAAGTTACGAACAACATGTGGCATAGGCTAATCAAATCGAACGCATTTTACCGCGCAGCATTTTAATTGTTAAATCTATCAATCAGACTGACAAATCAACATTTTCTTATTTTATTTAAAGCAATCGGAAATCTGAGGGGGCCAGACATGTAAATGAAGGGGCCAAGGCCCACACAGGCCCCCTCGTGGCTATGCCACTGGTGCAGGTGAGTATGGCAAGGAGTAGATAGAGACACTGGAGAACATACGTAAGGGAGTCACAGGAGATCATGGAGGGAAACAGAAACATTTGCCACTGGAGAACAGGTAGGAGCTATCCTTGCTTTGAATCACCATCCAGAAAAGGAGGAAGTGAGAAATGAGTGCTCTTATAGTGATGGTTATTGATGCAGTGATTACAAGTAGGTGTGGCTGATGATCAGGAGATGACAGTGGAGCCTGGTAAAACCATAACAAACATGTGTAAAAACGTGTTTTCTTTCTTTCAAAAACATTCATTTAATTTAGAGGCCCAAATTTAGAAAAAATATGAATTATGGTGCAGATGCTGATGTTTGTATGGTCAAGAAATGAATACTTATAAATCAATTAGATCTTTATAACAGTAATGGAGATTGCTTACACAAAATTATAGAAATATCAGAGTTGCCACTATAATAGTTCTTACTGAGATGATATTTGTGTTTTTTTTTTATTGTGTACTTTATAAAAAGCAGTAGATTTCAAGACAAAACTAAAAGGGGACATTTTTCGAATTATACTAAAAAGCAGTTTACTCGCTAAAATGTATGAACTATCAATCGTATGGGGGGTGATAGAAAAAGTTTAAGTGGGCCTTCATAAAACAGGCTGTGCAAAGTGTTCTGTATAAGAACTACACGTCAAATTGCCAACATAAATGACAGTGCAGCACAAAGGTTCAAATAGCAAACTCATAACTCTGACAAAGTAAATTAAGAGATTTCCCTCAATAAACTCCTAATTACTGCTTTTTTGATAGTAAGAAAGGTAGTTTGTTTTTAGTACTTATGTTTAGGTATGTGGTAGAGTTAAATAATATATATGGTCTAACAGAATTAGGCATTAATATGTGCTTTATAAGTACTAATAAACAGCTTATAAGTGAGTAATATGTATGCTTAGCAGCTAGTAAATAGTGAATATGTGCTCCATGACCTAATCGAAAGTGTTACCTCAAACACTACACCTAATATGAGGCTTCAAAAATACACTTGAGTTGAGAAGTTTCCAATATACATCCATCACCCACAGATGGTCTGGTTTCAAGACGGTCAGATTCATCACTAAGTCTCGATCAGTTTATACTTTTAAACAAATTTACTAATTATTTGTTCCACTCTATTTGAATTCAACTCACAAATGCACAAATATTAAAATAATCTTACATAGTAAGGATAACATTTTGCATGGGAAAAAGAAACCAACAAATCATAATGTTGACAAGTGTATGGTGTGTATAGGAAAAGAGAAAAGAGAAAGCTATGAAACTGCCTGCATTTGCAATACAATGATAACTTGTATTTATTTATTTATTTATTTACTTATTTTTAACCAAATATGTTAAGCTAACACTAAGTGTGTGTTATTGTGATGATTTCAGTCTATGTTCCCCTGTCTTGATTTTTTTGTGGACTCTTATTCTGAAGTTTTCTTGTTCCCCATTGTTTCTGTGTTCCCTTGCTCCTTTGCCCATCTTGTTAGTTTCCACAGTAATTGATTAGCTCCTCCCTCTTCTTTACCTCATTATCCTTTCTATTTAAGATCCATTCAATTCCTGTCCAAACTGCTGAGTATTGTTTAGGATTTATTAGGGATGCACGATATTGGATTTTGGCCGATATTCGATATGCCGATATTTTCAAAATAATTTTGGCCGATGCCGATACCGATATCGATATATATACAAATATATACTGATATATTTAAACTTTAATTTTACTGAAGAGAAATCCATGTATCTCTTCTGTACTGATTCTACCATAAATGTATTATTTTACAAATGTAGACTGACATTCACATCTGAAAAACAGGTCAATTATTTCACTTGGAGAATATCGGTTTGGCTCATCGGCAGAAATATTCATATCGGCCGATACCGATAATGGTCATTTTGAGCTTTTATCGGCCGATACCGATATTGTGCCGATATTATCGTGCATCCCTAGGATTTATCGCTGTGATGCTTGTGCTGCTTTACGGAGCCTGCTTTACTTTTCTTTAGTTGCCCAATTTGGATTATTCTCTTGCCTTGCCCTCTATATACCTGTTTGCTACTGTTTAGACCCTGCCTGTGTTTTCAACCACATCTTTAAATAAAATATGTATCAAAATATACATATGGATCCGCACGCTTAATCTGTTTACTCCATTACAGTTATAAATGTTGGCTTTTCTTTCTCTCTTCCACACAACAGAGAAATGGCAATAATGTGCTTGGCTTGACTTTGCAAAATCATTCTTTATTCATTGCGATAAGGACAAACGGCTTTGGTAAAATATATACTGTAGGTTAGCCTGATAAGCCATTGGTGGTCATCGAAATGAGTGTCACACTGAACCTTCTCTCAGCGGTGATGAAAAGAGATTTGTCCAACGGCTCTCAAAGGAATTATCTAACTCCAACGGCATGTGTGATATTTAAAGCTGCAGCAACACCTCAAGTTGTCAACAACTCTGGTTGCTAAATATACTGAGGCACAGAAAACTCTGCCACTTTGACAAGATTGCTGGGAAATATGCAAATACTGTAGCAGCTCTATGAGGAGTGATGTTCGGCCAATTATAAATCATGTGTCAGTTGCTTATGCTTCCTGTGAATGTCGAGGGTTGTTCAGGGTGAGTTTAAATAAGCTCAGCAGCTATAAAAATATCCCATGATATTTAATGTGATGGACAAAGATTTGACCGAAGAAGACCCTGAAAGAATTGATTTCACTCCTAATGACCATCTAACTGTCTGTCCCGACTATAATGGTAGTAATTCACTTGATATATTTTGCTCATTTCATTTTAATGTTTTGTCTTGGCACACGTCTTTCCCATAGGATTAGTGCTCGACTCATACTCGTCATGGATATGATTCAACTATTTAGTGAATGGCGAGACACTTATAGAGCCACACAGATGGGAAATCAAAAATTACCTGTATTACAGTGTATGATATAGCTGTCCATCAGTGTAAACAATGTGCAAAGTAATTAAACCAAAAAGTACACGATTTATAAAGTTATTGGCTTCTAAAGTAAGGAGTCGACTCTGAATCGCTGAAACGAGTCGTTATAGATTTCAAATCTTTTGCCCATCTCTATGTACGTCACTAGGAACACTTTGCATAATAATCTCCGCCTACCATGTTGGGAGAAACGGAACTCTGACCTGCCCCACCCCCACACACAGACGCTCTGTTTGGTGTGAGAGCATGTCATGTCGAGGAGACAGTGTGTTTTTAATTGTAAAGGCAAGTTTGTTTTATTTTCACTGCCAAATAATGAAAATCAGAAGAACCAAAGGCTAAAATTCATTTTCACCACAATACCAGAGCAGTACAACAAATCCCTTTTTCACTGATGACTGCTTTTCTAATCTTGGTGAGTACAGCGGGATTTTCAAAGCGTTTGGCCATAAAAGATGGTTCATTACCAACTTTATTTAGAACAACGAGCATCTCCGAATCACAACGCGAAGTATGATTATGAAGTTATGTGTCTGTTCTCCCGAGCGTCTTATCAGTATGTGTGCTGTCTGCAGCCTGTCTGCGCTGATTGTCATGTACAAACACGTCATTAAATGAAGTGTAACTCCGTGAATACTCAACAAAGAGACATGAGATATTCTGTGATAAAGAAAACAGATATTCTGTGATAAAGTAATCCATATGAAAACAACGCGATGTCTGTTTTTCATGTCTCCCTGTGTTATATCTAATGTGACCACGCCCCCGAGCTGAACGCGCTATTCAGATTCAAACTGAAGCGCGCGGCTTGAATACACCCACACAGAAGAAAAAGCAGCGAGACTGTTCAAGTTTTTTATTTTACTGTTTGCTTCACGGTGAGAGGAATAAGACATAATTCACCCCAAACAGATGCTAATGCATAGTTTACCGTGGAGGTGTGTGTGAAACAACCAATCCAAACTGCTTATGTTAGTTGACCAATCAGAACACAATATGCTACTGAAAGGTGGGGTTTAAGGAAACTGAATCTTTTGAACAGCTTCGTGCGAACCGTTTGGGGATCTCTGAGAATTGAGGTAATTTTAAAATGATATTTTGACAAAATGACAATGTTTTTTAACCTTGGATGGATTTAAACCTAATGTACAGGACTTATAAACAGTGATAGGAAGCTTAGAATTTTCATCTTACTGGCTCTTTAAACATTTCCTACTTATCAGATTAGGAGATGTGAAGGAACTGAAACAGACTGTAGCCATAATAATCATAACATTTAAGCTAATTTAATACAAGCCTTCATTTAGATTACACCCTTCATTTATGATGGACTGTAAATGATTGTAAAAATGACGATCTCAGACAGAGGGTCTTGGTGTTAAAGCAGTATTTGGGATTGGCTGTCTTTTGTTTCTGTGAACTGAGTGATGTGTGAAGAAGGGCTCATTCTTCTTCTTACCCCTTTGTCCATTGAAAGAAACACTAGCTTCAGGGAAGACATTCATTATAGTGCTGTAAGAAGACAAAACACTCATTTTAGCTCACAGTTTCATGGACACAGGCAATATGACTATACTGTGGTCTCTAAGAGTATTTGGACACCTTTGTAGTTATCACACTTTAATTATGTATGATTTTCATTGTATTAATAAAAGCATATTAAACAAATGTATCTACAAATAAATGATACTAGAGCTAAGATATAATTCATGACTTTAACTTTAGACATATTGCACAAAATTTCACTACCAGAACATATCCTAGTTTTTATCTTCATTTTAAACAGCAAATCAATTGTCAAACTTCTATCTACAGTATCTATCTATCTATCTATCTATCTATCTATCTATCTATCTATCTATCTATCTATCTATCTATCTATCTATCTATCTATCTATCTAGTCAAGACAACCTAAATAGAGACCAAGACCAGAGTGTGTTGAGACCATGACTAAGGGATTGCGAGATCAAGTAAAGACCAAGACCAAATCAGCACTCCTGTAATTCATCTGAAAGATTGATTTTACGGTGCACCGAATTTGTACTGAGTATCTGATTGATTTTCATCTCATTTTGGAGGCTGCTTAATACAACTAGAAGGAACATGAAGCTATTTTGATTTCTCAAACTGAGCTCTGTGTTTTTCAAGATTATTTTATAAAACAACCAAGGTTCCGTTGTATGGTTGATGAATGGAAATCACTTACAATTGCATTTGAATTCCCCACATACAAATTTAATCAACAAGACAGAACTTTTCAATATAAAAGAGGGTTTGGGGTTGCAGGTGTTATGACTGAATATTCAGGGGGAAAAAAGGAATGAAGGATAGAAAGAAATGTCTCTGTTTTATTACAATTCTGGAGTTTTACTGTTGAATTGCTTTCCCGATGAACTGCAATAGAAAAGTGAAGAGGAAAAACAGAAATGAAAATATGTTTTATCATTACTAGAGTGGTAATCTTAGGTCATATCAACCTTTGCGGAGGTGACACAATCTCTGTGGAGTATGGAGTGGCGAAAGCACTGCAAATATTGAATATATATATATATATATATATATATATATATATATATATATATATATATATATATATATATATATATAATAAAAGGACATTATTATTTTTTGACTTTATTCTATCTGTGGCAAGTCTATTTGGGGAATAAGACTTCTGTGAATGATACGAGGCTTGAGGTAGATGATCTGATGAAAAATGAGTTACAAGTGATGGTCAACTGAAGTGCAATCTGAGCTTGGCCTACCTTTGGCTTTATGATCCCAGGCCATTTCTCGGTTTCATCAAAGGCTACACTCTCCCCCTGATCCATCACTGTCAAAGATGACATGCACTGGACAGCCTAATCATTCCTTCATCTCCAAGAATATGGAGAGCCATCGCTGATCGACTGAAAGATAATATCAGCTCTCCTGTCGACACAGTATCTGGCTTTGACCAGTCAGCGTGAATCAATTCGGGAATCAATTTTTTTAGATGACTGGCTTGAGAGTTGAAGACTTCCTCACTACCCATTCATACCAGGGCACTTGTTAAACTGGAATTGGCTTATAATTACTAGCCTTGAGAAAGATCAATCATTTGGTCATGTATTTTAGACCGTTTGCTATTTAGAAGGGCTCTTTTTGTTGTTAAATTACTGTAATTAACAGTGGAGTTGTGGACTACAAGATGCAAACTAACAAGCATACAGTGTATCTATTTATTTATTTTTTATTTTAGTTTTGTGTGTGTGGCTGGGTTAGATCTATTCATTAAGTCATTATAACATTGAAAATGCTAATCACATGCAGTGACTTGAATATACCCCTTCTATAATTAATTTCTCAATAAAAAAAAATATATTTTTAGAGAGGCATAAAGTAAAATATCAGGATTCAAATGTTCTGATAACATAATAAAAAAAAAAAAAACTATATATATTTTTTTTTAAGAACTTTATTGAGAAGTTTAACTTAAAAAAAAAAAAAGTCTTAACAAAACTGCTTCACTTCAACATTCAAAAATATGCAGGAAAATAAACAAATAATTTGATTAATTAATTAAATTAAATTAAGTTAATAAATAAATAAATAAAAATAATAAATAAAAAGTGGGAAGTGGTATTTAAGAGAGGACTACTATAATAGTCGACTATAGAATCACTGCGTATCAAGGTTACTTCAGGTTATAAAATGCCATGTGGAACAACTTCCAAAAATTCATTCGTGATTTAATTCATTTCTCACATGTATATTCAAAGAAAAAGCTTTTTTGGTAAATATTTAGTAAATATATGAAAACATTTGAATTCCTTTTTTCAAAACCACATTACGCCAGCATTTTAGATTTTGTAGATAGATAGATAGATAGATAGATAGATAGATAGATAGATAGATAGATAGATAGATAGATAGATAGATAGATAGATAGATAGATAGATAGTGTTCCTGTAGATCAATTGGTAGAGCATTGCACTATCAAGCACAAGGTTGGGGGTTTGATTCCCCGAGAACACATGATTGGTAAAAAAAATATATATATATATATATTCTTTGTATTCATGATGGACATATTTAAAAAATGAGAAACTGATTCTTAACCTTTAAAACTGTTCATTGTTCTTCATAAGTCAGTATTTTTTCCAGATTTTCTAGCTTTAATGATACTGTGTGTCTAAAGGGCAAGAAGAGCACACCATCTCCAGTTGACTGGCTATGAAGCTATTGTAGATGGGGAGACAGGTCGATGCTTTTTAGTTTAGTTTTACAACATTCTGTGGTGTCAAACTCTCTGGCTTCAAAGCCCGTTAAAGTTAAAATGACACTTCTGGAGAGGGAAGAGGACATAAATATTCGATGAAATACCCATAGGGAAGGCAGAGAGTGAGAGAGAGACTGAAAAAGAGAAAAGAAGTTGGTAGGGCGAGGAGGGATGGAGGGAGGGTATGGTTGCATTGTTCTCTTGTGTTATAAAAGAAGAACGTTCCATGACTCCGTCAAACAGGCCAGTCTTTGTCCATTTTGAAACTTTGCATATTTTTGCCTTTACCCAAACTAAGAAAGTTTCGAGAGAGGTTGTGAATCATTCTTTTGAGTCAGGTCTTTTCTTAAACTGATTTCACAGAAAAAGTTAGTCCAAGCAGAATTGGTTCGAATGGTTCATAAGTCACTAACTTATTAATTTAACCGGACATTTCTGACTGAGTACAACAACTTTTCAATTTGCTGAAGAGACAAAAACTTATATTATTTATTTATTTATTTATTTTCTTTGGGGTTGTGGTTTTGTAACCCATTGACTTTCATTGACTGGACAAAAAAGTAAACATTCTTAAAAACATTGTTTTTTCATGTTCCTGGAGGACAAAAAGAAAAGCCATACCAGTTTGGAATTCCATGAGGGTGAGTATATGAACAAAAAGGGTGAGATGAGTGATGAGTAGTGAGTAGCGAGCAGATTAGTGGGTTTTATTATGGGATGTGTGTGTGAAAGTTTTAAGTGAGACCACACCTGATTTTTCATTATTTGTCTAAAATTACCATACTATATGCTTTTAGCTTAGCAAACAATTGCTGTTATTAAAGAGCATGAAAACAGACCGTTTCGATAAAAATGTCTCATCCATCTAGAGCAAATCAATTTTTAAAGGTTTATTATATTAATTTAGGATTAGAACCTATGTTTGCATTAAAGAAGGTTTTTTTTTTTTTTTTTTTTTTTTCACAGCTTATTTTCCTCATGAAAGCTCAATCAAAAGCTCATCAAACTTCAAATGAAGTTGTGTTTTAATCAGAACTATGCCATATTAGCAGGGTCTCCATGGGAGGAAGCTCTTGGTTCACGCAAAGGTCAGTATTTTGGAGGATCAAAGGCTTCCAGCTCAAGCTCTTTCACTTTTATTCTCTCTCTCCCTCTCTCCTGCTCCGATCTCTCACTCCCCTTCTCTTCCTCTCTCTTTGATCTCTCCTCTCATTCTCAGAGAGCAGAGACAGTGGTCCCTCCCGGCTGTTCCTCTTCTCTTTAAAGCATTCACAGTAGCTGTACTTGATATCCTCATAAAACACTACACCACACATGCACACACACACACAGGTGCACAAACTCGATGTTGGCCTCTCAGGGGTTAGTTGTGTGGCTGTGTGGGTGTTGAGCTGGTGTAGGAACGGGAATGTTGCAGGAGAGAGCTAATTGTGGCTGTAACGTGGGCTGGATTCACAATGGGCGCCAATGATAAACACTGCCACTTCACTTTTTTTTGGTATAATATAACAATTGGGGTATATCCATGACATGCTAGAACACAGTTTAGTTTTGTCACTTTAAGAAGTTACTCCTAATGTAATCTCGTTAGATGTATAAGACCATCCACACAATCTGTATCTTCCATTCCAACCTCTCCCACCACCATGGGCAAGACCAAGAGCTGTCAAAGGATGTCAGAGTGGAATGGTCTACAAGACCATCAGCAAGAAGCTTGGTGAGAAGGAGACAAATGTTAGCGTGATAATTCAGAAATGGAAGAAATACAAAACAACCATGGTCTGGAGCTCCTTGCAAGATCTCGCCTCATGGGGTAAGGATGAACATGAGAAAGGTGAGGAATCAGCCCAGAACTACACGGTAGGAGTTTGTTAATGATCTTAAGGCAGTTGGGACCACAGTAACCAATAAAATATTGGTAACACAATGGACTGAAATCCTGCAGCACCCACAAGGTCCCCTTGCTAAATAAGGCACATGTACAGGCCTGTTTAAAGTTTGCCAAAGAACATCTAAATGATTCACTGAAGGCTTGGGAGAAAATGCTGTGGTCAATGCAGATAACATGAACTTGACCCTTAAGAAACTTACAAGTTACTTACAAGTAAAAGTGTAAGTCGTGGGGCATTTCTCAATATGCATTATTAAGTGATTTTGCCTCCTTGTGTTCTCACTCTACACCATTATAAACCGTCGAAGTTCAATTCTAATACTTAAGAACACAAGTACAGAGGATGCAAGATTTTTAAAAGATGTTCCTTTTCTTTATCGTGGATACTCTAATTTGTCACTGACCCATTTATAAGTGAAACATATTGATGGACCACACACATTTAACTGCAAAGGATTTATTAACATGGCTTGTATAGCAAGTGGCTACACTGAAATTTCTCTCCAGATTTCTAAATAAAGAAAGCCAAAGTCTGTAAGTAGGAGGCTGAAAAAAAAAAAATAGAAAGCATACACGTTATTGAGGGGGCTTGGTTCTTAACTTTCCATGACACTAATGCTTAGTACATCAAGATAGCATTATTAAAATGAGCTGAGAACTCTGGGGAGAAAGAGAGCAAGGTCTCAGGAGCTAAGGGCCTAAGCTCTAATATAAAAGCACTCCAGTATCTCTTCCTACTTCATTTGTTCCTTTTCTCAGCTTCTCTCTCACACACACTCTCTCACTTTTGGTCTTCCTCTAAGTCTTACAGAGAATGATGGCTCAATTTCTAATCTCTGAGTTAGTGAGGGAGTACTACACAAAACACGTCAATTTCATGAAGAAGAAATAAATAAAATAAAACTACCAGATGTACTTTCTCACTTGCCTTAGGCTGCTTGGCTGCTGGGAACTTACAAAATGTAAATCTGTCAGCTAAATGGTTTAATCAGTCTTAAGAAAGGATACAGTGCACTGGATGCTGCTACTGCATTTCACTTTTAAACGGACACTGTAGAAAATTTTGAATTGAAAATTTGTTATGTTCATGGATTCAAGTTTCTGTAATTTTATTCTAACAGTATAAGTTATAATGTTCAAAAGTTGATACTTTTATGGTAAATGTGCATTCTTTTTCAAACGGGCAGAGATGAAAAAGCAGCGTCAGGTATGTCAGGGATATCTAAAATCAGCAACAGTAACAAGCAGAGGTCGGGCCGGGAAGCAGAGAATCACAGCTGGTAAAAATAATCCGAAGTCAAACACGGAAGGAACAAACACTAGGAAACGGCTCAGAAATGTCAGACAGAACTAACCAAGACTTCGCACTTATTGAGAGTCCAAACACAATTTATATAGGGTAGTGGTAATGGGGAACACCTGATGGTTATCAGCCCTAAGCACAGGATTATGGGAAATAGAGTTGGGAATGGAAATACATGATGCCAGAGTCCTGAGTGGAGTGCCCTCTATAGGAGTTCATGGGCACTCCAGCTGATGATCGTGACACGTCAGATGGAAAACAACTATTTTACATTTTATACTACAAACAGCACAATATAGTTATTTATTATTTGTGGTGTTATGAAAGAAAATGTCCAGTCTGCATTGATTTTACAGTCAAATTCCAAATGCAAATTTTGTGTGTGTGTGTGTGTGTGTGTGTGTGTGTGTGTGTGTGTGTATGTTTTTTTTTTTTTTTTTTTTTGTAAGAAATTACAGTTAATTTGCTTAATCCTGACAATATTTTATCATGCACTGGAAAGAAACTCTCATCGGAGTCACCGACAAGAAATTATCTCTTTTTTTTTCTCCTTGTATGAGTATGAGCTCTAAATGAAGCAACCATCTGACACTATAGCCAGTCATGATGCCTTACACAATGTGAGTGACATTCCAGCGATGACCTTTCAGTTCACCTGTGTGACCTTGACTACCCTCCAAACCACAGATTTAATTATTGCTATAGGGCTGAAGAAGCTCTGGTTTGCTTCTTGGCTGTTTAGGTTAAAGTGATGTATCTTGAAGTGTCTTTAATTTTAATTTGTTTTAGCTTTGTGATAGATATGTTTTTCACTCAGGTGAATGACTGGGAAGTTTGCTAATTAGCAAAAAGACTATGGCAATTTATCAAAGTGGTTGAAGCTGAACAGTTGGAAAACATGACAAGCTGCTGTCAAAGAAAGCAGTGGGTGGTCAAATTTGGTAAAATTAAAATGCTACTTTGTGCTGGGTTTTTTTTTTTTTTCCGCAACACTCTCCTGAAATAAAGTGTTCTCACAGAATCTGAGCCAGTGAACTTTGCAAGGACAGAGCCAAGAAAAAACAATGCGAATGAAGTTGCAAGATAGCTAGATAGAAAGAGAGGGATTAATGTATTTCTTATACAACTCACCCATGGGTTTATAATATACTGGAAGCCTTTTGGTGCAGCAAAACTCAAGCTTTTTTTTAAAATCCTCTGTAAATTTTGACAGCACTTCCCTGTTGGACTATGGTCAAGGATTTATACAATATGAGAAAACTCAGATATCCTCTACTACCATTTTAAGAGCATATGATTGCTTTTTACTGTGCAAAGGTCACTGTGTTTATTCATTTCTTCACTTATATTTGAGGCGAACTGAGCAAGGCAGAGCCATATACTATAGAGAAATTTTGGCTTTATGCTCTTAGAAGCAAATGCAATAATAAACGAAAGGCCTATTAAATTAATATTTTATAGATTTTACAGATTTTAGAATGCATTTTTATTTTTTAACATAGAAAAAAAAATCAATAGGTTGACTGATCCAGCACTGCGACCCAACAACCCAACAACCCAGCAACCCAGCAAATGTATTAATGTACAAAACCCAACAAACTGGGTCGAAGTAACCCAGCATGTGTTCTGTTCAATATTTGCCCAGTGTTATTAACCCAGAAATGGTTGTATTATTAACCCAGCATTTTTTAGAGTGTAGTGACATGTCCATAGTGTCCCATTTAAATTCTACGTCCTTGTTTCAAAGAACATTTAATGCACCGAGCTGATATGCATGTTTATACACATTGATTATAATTGCAGGAAACGTTTAATAGTGATAATAACAAGCAACTGTCATCAATATTTTTATTTTATTTTAAAATGTAATTTAGCCCTTTGATGTAAAGCTGAATTTTCAGCAGCCATTACTGCAGTATTCAGTGTCACATGATCCTTCAAAAATAATTATAATATGCTGCTCAGCATATTTGTGTCACATTCATGAACTTTCTGTTTCCTTTTTTGGTCAACTTCCTAGTTTTGGTTAATTGATTCTTCCCACCTGTTTCCAGTTCCCTCATCACCCTCCTGAGTGTTTAAATACCCGGTCTGTTCAGTTCTCCCTCGTCCGTGATTGTTTGTATGTAGATGTGTCAATGTAATAGAAACCTTACCTAAATGCTGAATGTAATCTAGTCTGTTGTCTTTATCCTCCTTCGTTGTCAGTAAACTCCTCATTTATCCCAGATCTTCCTCTTGCACTTTATTTTACGTTCAGCACTACCTTAGTTTATAACAATTTGCTGCTCAGGAAAAATTTTGTATTATAAATGTTGAAAACGGTTCCATAAAATTTTTAAGTGGAAGCCATGTCACCATCCTTATGTGGTAACACCTCAAAAATGTCATTACCTGAAAAAATATGAGAATTATTTTTTTTATGGAATAACTCAAGTCATTAGATTGTTGAAATAAATAGCAGGTTAGGCTTATCATTTATTTTTCACCCTTTTTTTCACTATTCATTTTAGTGTACCACCCTAGGATATTTACTGCCCCACCTCATGAAAACTTCATAGAGACACCACATAAACATATTATATTGCATAACAACTATATTATATTACAACTCTGTACATTTGTACAAAATGCATGCAAATGCAAACGTTCACTTGAAGTGACATGCTAGTCAGAATGTGTAAGTCACGTTGTGGTTGATTTATTTATCATATTTTCATGAACTAAAATTAGATGCCGTTTCAGTCATTAGAGTAAACCAGCTAAAACATTTTAAATGAATTACATAGTTTATGATATTAACTTAATCTTTTTATTTAGTCTAAACGCTGCCATTAAGTATTCAAAACATATGAATGCAGTTAGATGTGAGACATCCAGTTTTCTCTCCTCCCTCTATTATTCTCTATCTCTAACTCTGGGGGCTCAGTGCTCAGCCAGTCAATTGTGTTTTGATGTTCCTGTGAAACTTACAGCAGCACTTAGCACTCAGGAGCCAAAACATACATTAGCCTTCCCTATACACCCCCACCCCCCATCCTCCTGTGATCTCGACTGCTTTCCACTCAGTCGCCAAGTGTGTGAGTCACAGATGTGCACCCGTGGCCGTCAGATCCCGAGGTCAGCCGCCAGTGAGCACGTCATGCGTAATTACTGTTATTTATGGACCTCTCAAGCCCCGCCACGCTCTTCTGTCACCACGTTTGTTTTCAGAGCCACAGCTTCAGTGAGGAAGCCTACCTGCATATGATGAGCCACAAAAAGAGTGAATGTGTTCATCATGTCCCTCTTGCACCATGCTTTTGCCTCTCATAGTATGAATTATGAGACTGGGCTTGTATAGTCAGCTTCTCGGGAGTCCTTGCTGTTTGCAGCTGATGACAAATGCTAAATCTCCAACTTTTTAATGTCCTATAAAGCCTGACGCAGGTTTATGTGATGCTCAACAACCGTACAGGCCAAGGGTAAAGGCTCTGAGACAATTACCCTATTAACCACTCATCTGATTGAGAGTGCAGTGTACACCTGAGTTTTGATGCCTCCATCTTTTATCTTTCTGGGTGTGTGTGAAATTGTCTCAAGTCTGGTTTATTGTCAATTCTTCCACATGTATAGTGCATACATACAGATAATTTAAATTGCGTTACTCCTAAGACCCCCTGTGCATACAGATAACACTAAGTAGAGCCTAAAAATCTAGATCAAATATGAAATATAAAATGCAACTATACAATAAGGGCATGTAAAAAAATAAAAAATAAATAAAGTTAAATAAAGCAGCGCAAGGCACATGGCAGATAGAGTGCAAACCTGTGAAGTGAACAAACATTGCAAATTAAAAGATTTTAGTGCAAAAAAAAAAAAAAAACGTATAAAGAAATCAGTCTGACTAAAGTGACAAAGGGCTCAAAGAGCAATTATTTTATTTAAACTGACTGAAGAGGTAACAGATAATGATGTTTATTATAACAGACATAAGCAGAGGAGCAGGTAGTAAGGGATGAGTAAATGGATGGATCCGTGCAGGGTGGGTGAAGACGTCTTGGAGTGAAGGTGAACCACACACACACACACTGGGGATCTGGGTCTTCGGGTTTGGAGAATCGCTGGAGCAAGTAGAAGAGGAGTTAGTCCTTATAGTAAGCATACAGGAATTACCTTGTCGCGAAAGTGACCGGACAATGACTGGGTGCGTGTGTGTGGCTTTTATGGTGCTGTGGTGATTGAGTGGTGATGCGTGATTGCGTGGAGGTGGAACCTGGTGTGTTTGTAACAGTACCCCCTCCCCACGGCCCGCTCCCAAGGGCCGGGGACCCCAACGACATGGTGGACGTCCTATTCCCCTGGGAGCAGGTCGGTCAGGATGATTGGAGTGGAAGGTATTGAGTAAGGTAGGATTCAGGATGTCACAGCCGGGAGTCCAAGATGTAATGGACTGTGTAGGCTGCGCCGTCATCTAGGAGGAGAGGAGGGGGGGCTTTGGCTTCGCCAAGTTCTGTGGAGGGAGTGACAGAAGGATAGTGAGGTTAAGGGACACATGAAATGTGTGGGGAAACCGGTACTCAGGGGGTAGCTGGAGTTTGTGAGTGACCGGATTGATCTGCTGGATGATGGTGAATGGGCCAATGAATCTGGCACTGAGCTTGCGGCAGGGTAGGCGCAGGCGGATGTCCGGGTTGGTAATTCGGGACCTCAGATCGGCAAAGGTTGGCTGTCGTTCTCCGTCTGCACAGTACCCGCTGAAGTTGATGATGTGCCACGTCCCAGACCCTCTCACTCTCCCGGAACCAGTAGTCGATGGCGGGGACATCCAAGGGTTCACCTGACCAGAGGAATAGAGGTGGTTGGTAGCCGAGTATGCACTGGAAAGGAGTGAGTCTGGTGGTGAGTTGACGGAGGGAGTTATGTGAATACTCGCCCCACCCTAGTAATTGGTTCCAGGAGTTCTGGTGGCCGTGACAGAAGGTATGGAGGAAGCGTCCAATCTCCTGAACCTTCCTTTCCGTCTGCCCTTTTGACTGAGGATGGTACCCGGAAGATATGCTGATGGCTACATCTAGGAGGGAGTGGAAGCCCTTCCATACCTGGGAGATGAACTGGTGGCCTCGATCCGATACGATATCTTCTGCGATGCCGAAGTACCTGAAGACATGGTTAAACAGTAATTCAGCCATTTCTATGGCTGTGGGTAGGCCCTTTAGAGGAAGAAGACGACAGGATTTAGAAAATCCATCCACTATGACTAGAATACAGGTATTGTTATCTGAAGGCGGGAGAACTGTGATGAAATGCACCCCTAGGTGAGACCACGGGCGATTGGGAATGGGCAGAGGATGGAGCTTGCCTGATGGAAGATGGCTTGGGCTTTTGGATATGGCGCAGCTGGTACATCCATTCACTTACCTCCTGACATCCGAGGCCATGTTGGGCCACCAGAAGCATTCCTTCAGCAACGAGAGGGTTTCATTGACCCCCGGGTGACCAGTGCCAAGTGATGTATGAGTGGAGTGAATGAGTGGAGTGCGCTGTGTCCAGGGGATGTATTGGTGTCCCGGTGGGCAACCCGGCGGGGTATTGGTAGTTGGCTCGGTAGGAGGAAGAGTCTCAGAGGACCAGGTAATTGGAGAGACAATGACACTTTCGGGAAGAATGGTTTCCGGAATCTCAGGCTTTTCTTCGAGAGCGTATCATCTGGATAGGGCATCGGCCTTTACGTTTTTCACCCCTGGGCAGTACGATATGGTGAAATGGAAGCGGGTGAAGAATAACGCCCAGCTGGCTTGTCTAGGGTTGAGTCTTTTGGCGACTCGAAGATACTCTAGGTTCTTATGGTCAGTGAGGACCAGAAAGGGGTGTTTGGCTCCCTCTAGCCAATACCTCCATTCCTCCAAATTTAGTTTGCTGGCCAACAGTTCCCGATTGCCTATGTCTTAGTTAACCTCCGCCGGGTTGAGTTTCCGAGAGAAAAGGCGCATGGATGGAGGCGTCTGGGGTTCCCCTGCTGCTGAGATAGGACCGCTCCAACTCCGGTGGTTGAGGCATCCACTTCTACAACGAAGGGTAGATCGGGATCGGGATGGACCAGGAGTGGGGTGGTCGTAAAGGCCTCCTTCAAGGTTTTGAAGGCTTCAGTGGCGGCAGGAGTCCAGGAGTGAGACTTAGACCACTTCAGGATCTCGCCTGGCTGACGGCATTGCCTTGGTAGGGAGCTTGAGCTGACGGCAGAGGGCACCGGAGGTGAAGTTGCCGGCTGACCCAGAATTGAGGAGGGCGGAAACTGGAAGAGATATGTCAGGTGCAGTAAGTGTCACAACAGTGGTGAGTGGTTTCATTTGGTATCTTGATGGGAGAATGGCACTCACCATGGGATGAGGAGAACAGACGGGGCATACAGCTATGGCATGCCCCGGGGCTGCACAGTAGAGGCACCGATTCTGGGCCAGCCGTCTTTCTCGTTCTGCAATTGTAAGGCGGTAGGAATCGAGGATCATGGGTTCGTTGGCTGGTTCTGGGGAGTTGACGGCCTCTGGTCGGCAGAGTGGTGTGGAGGAATGTGCCTGGCCCTGGTGCTCTTCTAAGCACGACTGCATATGAGTGGCGAAGCGGATGGACAGCGGGATGTATCGTTCAAGCCCGACGGCATCCTCATATTCAGCGAGATGCAACCGCACTCAAGGTTCCAATCCCTGACATTGGGTAGTCAGTAAAGCATGTTCGTTCCATCCACTGGAGGCCACTAGAGTCCTAAACTGAAGGGCATATTCATTGGTAGACATTTTTGCCTGTTTTAGATTATACAGCTTCTCACCAATGGAAGAGTCCCAAGCTGGTCTGCCAAAAACTTCACAGAAGTGGTCGATGAAGCTAGAATAAGACTGGATAACTGGGCTATTTTGAGTCCATATAGAATCTGATAACAGTAGTGCTTTACCTTGCAGCTGGGAAATAACAAAGGCTACCTTTGATCGCTCAGTGGGGTATAAGTGTGGTTGCATCTCCAGGACCAGCGAACACTGTAGGAGGAAACTGCTGCATTCCTCCGCCGAACCAGAGTAGGTCGCCAACCTGGCCATGGGACTGGCGTGAACGGCAGGCGAGGAAGAGTCGACATGGTCGGCGGAAGTGCTCGCTGGTGTTTGGGATGCAGGTATACCCCTGAGTGTTCGTCGGAGTGCATCAACCAGATCTTGAAAGGGGTCCGTGAAGCTCATGCTTGTGCCTGGCGGTGCTGGTCCGGTCATCTGTTACGGATCACTCGGGAAGCTGAGGAGTAACAGATAATGATGTTTATTATTACAGACACAAGCAGAGGAGCAGGTCGTGAGGGATGAGTGAATGGATGGATCCGTGCAGGCTGGGTGAAGACCTCTTGGAGTGAAGGTGAACCACACCTTGGGGGGTGGCTGTTGAATGCTGTAATGCTGTACAAACTTCATAATCACGGGAAGAAGGAGGCGGGAACTGGCGAACATTCAAATAAAAACATATAACCAAATAAACACAAAACAGCGTGACAGCCCCTCATGGACAACTGCTGCGCACAAACAAAAACCAAACACAAAATAAAGCCCAGGCCTGTTCCTCTCTCATCCTTCACTGTCGTAGCTCCTCTTTTGTATCCTTCCGGTCTCCTCCGTGGGACTCGAGACTGGTGAGTGGCGCAGGTGTCGCCCATTTCCAAATCACTCCACCGGCCTCGCTCCGTTCCCATGGCTCTCTGCCCTGCCCCAATTGGCACAACAGCATTCTGATGTATAAATCCTTTTTGTCTAGATGTGTGAATGCTGAGTGGACGGCAGTTGTGATGGCATCATCAGTCGAGCGGTTGGACGGATATGCAAACTGGAAGGGGTCCAGGGAGGAGGGGAGGGCAGACTTGATACGGTGCATGACTAGCCGTTCAAAGCACTTCATGATAATAGGAGTAAATGGAAGGGAAGAAGGCATTCAACTCGTTCGGCAGAGAGATATTGCTGTCACAGGTCTGTGGTGGGGGCTAATAATCAGTAATGGTCTGTATCCTCTGCCACAGGCTCTGGGTGTCTCTGCCGTTGCTGAATTGATGGGCTATCCTCCCGGAGTGCTGTCTCTTAGCCTCTCTGGTGCCGCTGGACAGGTTTGCCCTGGCTGTTCTCAGGCCCACCTCATTTCCAGCTCTGAAGGCAGCTTTCTGCGTCTTCAGGAGCCTGTATGCCTCTTGGAGGTCTGTGGTGTTATTGTACTGTACGTGGCAGTCTGATTAAACATATTCCAGTCAGTGGGTCCAAAGCAGTCTTGAAGAGCCTCTGACGACCCTTCCAGCCACACCTGAATTTGTTTGTGAACTGGTTTTGTGACTTTAATGAGTGGTCTGTATGCAGGCATAAGCATGACAGTGATGTGGTGAGAGTGATGTGCATACCTGAATAGGTGCTTCGGTTGAATAATTAATTCCTTCACGTCCATTTAAAAAAGTATTTTTCGGTTTAGTATGGATATGTCTAGTATGAATGTAATCCGGATATACTATATTCAACATTTTTTTATGGTCATGCAACCTACCTGCATCAGTTGTGTAGTTTCAGGGCCACTCACAAATTCCCTCCTGTAGCCTTATGGGATAGCAAGAGTCCATTGGATGTATGCTGAATCTCACTGGTAGTCTAGTGCCTACTGTTTTATAAAAAAAAAAAAAATTGCTTTTAGACAAAGTAGACTTTTCACTTGATGTTTTAAGCATACTATACTGTATAGTAGGGAAGTTTTCCCTAATATGTCTACTTTTCACTTCACTTTCTATAGCTTAGCTTGTTTGAGTTTGCACTTTCCAGACATACTGTTAGTCTGTCTGTTTTACAATGATTTTACAATGACTCTTTCAGGATGTTACCTTTTTTTCAGCAGTAGGTGTTGACAAGTGTCTTTTTGTGTTATGAGTGAGTCAGTAAATCGTTCAAAGGCTGTGTTTGAAATCACCCCCTATACCCTCATTCACCATTCCCTACATTAGTCTGCTAATATAGTCCAGTTGAGGAAAGAATGCAAACGATTGAGGGAATGCGGACACCGAACATGCCGGGAGGGCTGCCGCATTTGCGTAGTTTGTGCGTGCTGTTTAATAAAAAGGATTTATCTTAATCTCTATTATGGAAACTAGCATGTATAAAACTATTAAATTAATTAAAATGTATACCTGTATGATATTAAGCTCTTCCCACAATGGATATGTGGTTTGGAAAATGATTCAGATGCAGGCGGCATATTCTGGCGAGAGCGGGAAATCATTTGGCAGGACCCTCAGAGAGCATTTTGGGGATTCTCTAGCCACTGAGTCTACAGCGGATGCTCTTGTAATTACAGTGCATTATGGGATTGTATTAGTGAACTCTGTCCACTATGTGAATAATGTCCACTATGGTTTCGGACACCACTACCATGGCTGTCTCCACAAATAGAGACCTAATGCTTATATATCTAAGTGCAGAGATGCTAATAGATATACAACCAATGATTGTGCTTTGACTATGTTCACCGTTTTGTAATTACCATATTATAAGTATTTCTGATTTGAAAAAGGCGCTTATATTTATGACTTGTAAACTCTATTTATTTTTTACAGCTCTGACTTGTACCATCTGAGCTCTCCAACGTCATGTGAATATACTGAAAATGGTCATAATATTTCTGTTTAATAATTCTTATAATTTACTTTTGTTAATGCAAGATTAAACGAAAATAAATGACACAGACACAAAAGGCATACAGTAAATGTAATGTTGCTAGCAGAGAATTTAATCATTTTATGTCTAATGTCCCCTAAACAAACAAGAGTTTATGAATAAGGCATTTGCATAACTGCTGTTATTTGTATTGTGCTTTTGTCTACTGATTATACAAATGGCTCAGATTAATTTTGGCATTAACAGTATTAAAACACATAATTCCAAGAACAGCTCAAATAGAACATTGGGATTTCCATCTAGTAATTACATAAATTACGACATGGTGTGAATACACCATGAAATTTAAATTACTCAATATTTTTCAATTGCTGAGCAAAAGTAATATCACACTCACAATTGTGATGTTGGTCTGAAAAAGCTCCCCTGTAAGATGCAAACATGCAGCATGACAAATTAAAAGAAAAAAATTCCCCACTGCAGATAAAACAGAATGCTTTGAAAATAACCCACTATTACAAATGAGCATGTATGTTTTTAGCATATTTTCTTTATAATTGCTGTTCCTCAAATGATCTCACTGGCCAGGTCAAACACTTTCACATCAAGTGTGTTTTAACACCCCTGCACCATACTGTACAGTGCATGCTTGATATTCAATGACAGCTAATTAATGTGATTTTTCTCTGCACACCTCATTGAATATTATACTCTCAAATTACAATATTAATAAACCTTGATCAAAAAGCAAACAGTCATTATCTCCAATGTAAATGATTTCTGTCAGACAGTTCCTAGCTTTCCCTATTATTAAGATATGATTAGAATAGCATCAGAGGAAATGAAATGCAAGGTTTATGATATTAAATTCTACAAGGGAGTCCTCAGCTTCATTCTTAACCTCCGTCATGCTCGAGATAAAAGCATATGTGACTCCAGCATCTATTTACTGCTTAGCATTTTGACAGAAATGCAAACAGCTTGGGGGGTGCTGTCAGTATTCATTATTTTACCAGTCCTTCCTTTTAAAGTGTTATCCCTGTCTGAGGGTTTGAGTGGATGTGTGTGTTGATAGGAGGCTTCCAATAACATGACGACTGAATTCTAGTCACCGCTCTTAGAGTTCCCCGTTATAGCTACAAGTTAACAAATCTGGAATGTCAGAATGTTCCTTATTTCAATGCTGGGAAGAGAAGTGCATTCTAGAAGATTCTGGTAATTGGTTTGCTGGGGAGTATGGCTGTCACTTGTGTCTGGCTGAGCAACAAAG
Organism: Carassius gibelio; assembly: GCF_023724105.1. Taxonomy (NCBI): domain Eukaryota; kingdom Metazoa; phylum Chordata; class Actinopteri; order Cypriniformes; family Cyprinidae; genus Carassius; species Carassius gibelio. The sequence continues at coordinate 23,174,903 of NC_068371.1, forward strand.
TAAAAATCACAAGTGTATGTGAAGAAACAACGTTCCCACAGTTAGGGGGATTAGGTGTATAAGTGTGACTTTATTTATGAAGGTGTGAACATTTATTTTTTTTCTTCTTTTTTTTAATAGGAATTTTAACTGTAAAGTAAGTTAGATTTTTTTGCAGTAAACTTGTTTGTTATCTACATATATATATATATTAGTATTCAGTGTTTTATGTTAAAAACAAAACATTAAGCCTATTTATGCATCTGTAACTGCAGGTTAAATTCACGTCACCACTGAATAAATTGTAGGCTAAAATAAATGTAGGCTAAATGCTGTTTCAGATGCAGATTCCAGAAATGTTTTCTTATGTTGGAATGGAAGACACTAAGTATCACATGAAATGCTTCTTTTTCTTAACCAAAAATACAAAATGAAATAAATAGTTAAAACTGGATTAGAACACTTACAAATACATGGAATATGTCATATTTGCCTTATAGGTTGATTTCACTGTCAAACTGAACAATTTAAATTAATTTAAGAAAATTTGTATAAAAGTTTGGATTGGACCAACAAAAGCTGAACAGTGGCTGGGAAGGCCTATAAAAGATTATGCCATTTATTATTCTGGCAGACTAAAGGCCAACCATATGGGTCCTTCAACTTTAGTGTTTCCACACCATTTCTATAAAGAGCTATTAACCTATTAAAATAAGACTTTATCGGCCACCTTATATTTCCAGATCAAGATCACTGGACATCACTGTTCCTTCATTTAAAGAACCTTATTTCACTGGGAAAAGGCCATGGAGTCAGGCGGCCGTATCATGAATAATTGGAATAAATTTGCTTCCTTCATTTCATATTTCATGCACCATACTCCTTCGAATAACTCAGGCTGTAATTGTAATTGCAAAGTCTAATAAGGAGTAACATGGTTTAAATTAAGAAAGCCGCTGACCGTGAACCTTGCAGTAATTCTTAATTCTCTTATTTAATTTCTAATAAAGCAACCTCTTGGAATTATAGAGTGCTTTCTGCTTTGATCCGATCCGCATGCCTCTCATTCTCTCTTGTAATCCTAAGGTAAATGGGGATTTAAGCTTGTAATAACACACACACACACTCACATAACCCACCACAGGCCTTCTGTCATCGACAGTGACTGATGGAGATCAGAAGAGCAAAACTATTAGAGAGAAAAATATTTCTTTCCATCTCTTTTTTAGAGCTTATGTGGTCTGTTTCTTGTATATTCAGTAAAAAGGATCTTTATACCAGACACACTGTTTACAGTGACGTGTTAGAAATCCAACCTTGCCTCTGTTTTTAATGAAGCGTTACTCAGAAGCACAAAGTATGAAATCAGTTTTCCTGGCAGTTTCAACCTTCCTCAAACAACAGCTACACTCCCTGGTGTTCTAATAATGCTGTTTTATTAGTTTTACATTGCATCTTTAATGAAATGCACCCAATAGCTGGGCCAATGTTGGGTTAGGACTTAAAAGTGTGCATATTGCCTGATCTTATAGTCCCTGAACACACACAGACACCTTTGCATCAATAGAAAGTTATTTCGATGTAAGTATAAATTAGGTTTTGTAGATTTGAATAATTAGTTTGAAGGTGCCGCAGCTTGTTACTTTAATTCGCAGATAAACATCTGTTGTGAAAGAACATTAATGTGAGACTTCACATGTCTGTGTGTTAACAGGGCATTCTACTGTTACCGAAGTGAAAAAGTGGAGGCTCTGTTACTTTTAATGGTAGGTTAATCTGTCAATGGCTCTGAATATGAATACTGCAACACTGCGGTTTGTCTGTTGAGTGCTATTCATTATGCAATGACTGGGTGAGATGAATTATGTAGGTGATGCAAATGTTTTACAAAACTTGTTAAATCATCAGAATGTATTATTGATGATGAAGAGACTGAATGTATACTCTTCAGTGCACACCAAAAAGAAGGGCCTGATGGCCTGGGGACATTATCTTGATTTTCTGTGATATATTCCACATTGTCTTCGTAAATTATTCTGATTTGTTACCAAGATAATGTCCTATTGCTGACTACAACAAACCAGGTTTTGTCTAACTGCAAAAAAAAAAATACATGTGAAAATCTTGGCAGCATCAGAAATAATGTATTGAAGACTTCAAACCCAACTGTAATGTTTTCATCTTAAACCATCCTTTTCCAGAGTTTATGCATTTATGGAGTGACATAGCTGTATCATTTTGTAAATTTTTATTTTATTTTATTTTTTATTTCATTTTTATTTGTATTTTTTTTTACATAATATATATATATATATATATATATATATATATATATATATATATATATATATATATATATATATATATATATAAATTTTATCCAAAGTGACATTCAGGCTATCAATTTTTACAAATCATGTGTTCTCAGGAAATCAAACCCCCAACCTTGCGCTTGATAATATAGTGCTCTACGAATTGAGCTACGCACAGAGGAGACATAAATTTAATAAAATAAATATGAGTGATCGTTCTAAATATATTATAAGAAATATTAAAAAATATACATAATAAAATGTATATGCCAATATGACAATGAAAATGTTTAAGACTGCACCGATGCTGCATTCCATCTGCACAAAACAAATACAGCACTTGAGTGGCTCTGATATTAGAGCATAAGGTCAGAGCAACCATATTTTAGAATGGATTTAAGGGGCATTCATCTTTACACAGAATTTGAGCTGACACAGAGCCTCCTCAGAGCAGCCTTAAAGTTGGCGTTTTGCGCATGACATTTCTCCATTTCACTGCCTACATCTCACATTATTCAAAGCAAAACTGCATTATGTATGAATGGCCCCTAATTTGCCTAACTTTACTGCTGCTCTTCCAATGCTGTGGTGGTACCAGGGACAAAATATGTTTTTAAAGGGGTAGCTCACCCAAAAACAAAAATTCATAGAACCCTGTATGACTGTCAATGGCCACTAAAATGATTTGGTTACCAACATTCTTCAAAGAGTCTTCTGTTGTTATACAGCCATAAAGGTTTGAAATTAAATCAGTCAACTATTACTTTAACTATCGTGCTAGAAAGGGCACAGAGTGATGTCATTCACAGTACAACATCTCTGCCAAAATAGTTTCACTGGGAGATTGGCAATGCAGCTTTAAAACGACAGAAACACAATTAAGTGCTTATGAAATCAGAAATGTTGAGTGAAATCTCAGATCTTGTGAGGCTTACATTCAATTATGTTCAAACAACAATTCCCTTGACTTTACACTAAACTAAAAAAAAAAAAAATGGCCTCAGTTTTGGCTGAGCTGGCTGGGCTTATTGTCATGCCCAAAAAAGCATCCTTTATTTTACTCCAGAGCCAATATCTTGGTCACTAAAAAAAAAAAAAAAAAAAAAAAAAAAATCAACTTGTTTTGATTGCCTTATCAGTCTAATGTCTTGTGGCACCAATAGATGCTATGGTGCTGCAATAAAGATGATGTTGTAGAAATCCAGTGGGCTGAAAGTGACCATATAAAGCCGAGGCATTAGAGATGGAAACTTGGCACGATGATAATTGCTGTTAAAGGGTCAACAACCAAAGGGACTAGATGGCTCAATTACAATCTATTATATCTTCTGAAGCAAGCTCAGTAGGTGAGCAGCTCTTGTCTGTGAGGACAGAAAAAGCCTTGAAATTGGAAATTGTGGTAAACACGACACGGCTGCGTTGTGGCTGACAGAGAGAGAGCTGTTACACGGTTCCTTTCGTGTTGTTGTCATGAAGAACATACCCCCGTCATGCAGACATTTATACCAGTTTCAGTACATAAGGACTGTTGAATGTGATAATGTCTTTTGTGTTTACATGTGCATGTTTGTGTGTGTGTTCAAACATTTTGTTACAAGCCCTCTTCACATAATACCACTAGCGCAGAACACAAAAGGGAGGCGAGTGTAAATTAGCCTGGGTAGAGTTTTCATCTTCAGGCACTTTGATCTGACATTTTCTTGGGCGGTGACTTCCTACACATCTGAATAATATGCTAATTGCACAGCACTGTTGAAATTTTTTGTAGGAATATTAATCAGCTGGAGCATGTTTTCACGAGTTTTAATAAAACCTGTGTTTGAAATGTAGATGTCCTTAAATTCCCTGCACGCTCATGCTCTGGTGCTCCTGCGGTTGTAATATTGTAATATCACAAACAGTGGCACAAAATGATACACATATCACATGCTCCTAATTTCACATTACCAAATGTAAAATGTCTCATTCAGCCAATAGATTCACTAAGGCAACTACAGATTTCATGTTTTGCAGATTTTTGAATTAGCTACAAAATAGTTATTGGGATAGGAGGTTGCACAAACACTTACACACTTAACACTCAAATCTAAATAATAGTGACTATGAACAAATATAAAAAAGATGAGATTTAAACAAAACAATATAAAAGATAATTAACAATAATGATAAAACAACAACAAAAGTAAAAATAAAATATTAATAATCAGTGAAACAATTATATAATAGTAAACAAATAAAGTTGCAATGCATATTGAGAACCCATAAACCCTTAGCATTCCAGCTAAATTGTTCAATATGAAATTCTTTTTAGGTTTGGACAACATTTAAAACATGTAACATGGGGTTTTATGTATTTTTTTTATTTTTATTTTATTAATTGATATTTATTAATATACAAATGGTCCCTTAAACTGTAAAATAAACAATAATTAAGTTATTTTTTGTGTCATAGGAAATGTAAGATTTTTAGAAAAACAGAAGTTTGAAAGTTCAAAACCTAACCGACAGTGGGGCATAAGCAGACTGCACGAAAACATATAAATCAAATTGTGTAAACTATTATGAACTAGCCACCAATTTGCCAATTTTTGAAATATAATTTAAAATCTGAGATTGAAAATCTAAATTAAACCTTGAAATGAAATAAAGGTTTCGGTTTAGTTTTTATAAAATAATATCATGAATGAGTCATGAGTCGAAAATATTTAAGAATCTGAAAAATTATTTTATCCTATTATGTGAGACTTGCCTTCTAAAATATTACATTATAAAATATAACTTCCTTGTATAATTATTATTTTTTTACAATATAAATAATACAGTGAATAAGATTTTCAGTATATGATCTGGGTCTCTATTGTTTGTTTTTATCAGGCTCAAGGCCTTGTTTCTGCATCTGTCCTCTCAGTTGATCTCCAGATTAGAGCATGTGTTACACACTTCCTCCTTTGAAGAGTTCAATTCATACACCATTTCAACCCACTACTGAAAGTCAAATCCAAGTTTGAAAGAAAAGGGAAAAGAGAGAGTGAGATAAATAAGCAGAAGATGAGCAATGATGAATGGAAAGATGAATTCTGTGATGTTTGGAAGGACAGAGACAGGCTAAGAATCAGTGAGAAATGGCGATGTGGAGAAAAAGAATGGAATGATGGAAGATGCAGGGCATCCTCTTTCCTCTGGTCACGCTTGTGTGCACTAAGTGGTGAGTGAGCTGTAGGCAGCAGCCTGAGGGTCTGGAGGGAACACTTGGCATGCTAGTGGCCTCAACTCCCCTCCACTCAACTAGGTAACACTACCTCTCCCTCTCTCCATCTATCTCTCTTTTTGCATCCTCCAATCTGTCCCTGCAGGGAACACACAGCGATCAAAACAGTAGCAAACAAAATCTACACTCAGAGCCCAGTCAGCCACAACAGGGCAAAACAAGCACTGGTCTGACTCAGTCACGCACACACACAAGCACACATGGATATATGCACACATGCACAGGGAGAGAAATGCAAAAATGTTACAAGCATTATGTAAGCACACTAGAGCAGCCAAAAACACATTAAGTCACTGTGGATAAAGGCAACTGCTAAATGAAAATAATCTACTTTACACTCTGAATACACTACACAACTTTGAAAATCTGAAAATTAATATATATATATATACAGTATTGTTCAAAATAATAGCAGTACAATGTGACTAACCAGAATAATCAAGGTTTTTAGTATATTTTTTATTGCTACGTGGCAAACAAGTTACCAGTAGGTTCAGTAGATTGTCAGAAAACAAACAAGACCCAGCATTCATGATATGCACGCTCTTAAGGCTGTGCAATTGGGCAATTAGTTGAAAGGGGTGTGTTCAAAAAAATAGCAGTGTCTACCTTTGACTGTACAAACTCAAAACTATTTTGTACAAACATTTTTTTTTTCTGGGATTTAGCAATCCTGTGAATCACTAAACTAATATTTAGTTGTATGACCACAGTTTTTTAAAACTGCTTGACATCTGTGTGGCATGGAGTCAACCAACTTGTGGCACCTCTCAGCTGTTATTCCACTCCATGATTCTTTAACAACATTCCACAATTCATTCACATTTCTTGGTTTTGCTTCAGAAACAGCATTTTTGATATCACCCCACAAGTTCTCAATTGGATTAAGGTCTGGAGATTGGGCTGGCCACTCCATAACATTAATTTTGTTGGTTTGGAACCAAGACTTT